>NC_084742.1:221934-376934 GCF_033978785.1 Entelurus aequoreus | reverse complement strand
AAATGTGTGTATATATATATATATATATATATATATACATACTGTCAAAGCGCTTTGAGTACCTTGAAGGTAGAAAAGCGCTATACAAGTACAACCCATTTATCATTATTATTTATATGTATATATATATATATATATATATATATATATATATATATATATATATATATATATATATATATATATATATATATATATATATATATATATATATATATATATATATGTCTGTCAAAATAACATGTATATATAATACATTCAAAAATGTGGAAAAAGAAGCACAATAGTTGTTAATACTTCCATAAAAATGGCAGTGATCTAAACTAAGCTAGAAAAAAGATGAAATTCAACTAAACTTGTTATACACTCATACCAATCTAATGGATAGATCAAGTTGTCCCATTATTTTTCTCTCAGGCTAAACATTTTGGTCAGTCGGTCAACAACCAAAAGGAATGTTTTGATGTGGACTTTTTCCACCAGTCAATCAGATCCATTTGTGTGACTTCAAAGAGGAAAAAGGCTGCAGACTGTGGATGAGCATTCACTTTCACTTCTTGTCGGTTGAAGAGTGCACACCACCGCTGAGAGGAGGTTTGGGCTTTGAAGTGGTGCCTCCGAGCAGACAATGTTTACATTCTTCCTGCACGTTACCCCAACAAGACACTCCTGTCTCCAATAAGACCACGGCAGCCAAAGCTTCTTGGCGGATGATAACATTTTCACAACAATACTAAGAAAGTACTAGTAGTATTACAAATAGTCAGCATGCATGTCAACATTGATTGTGCAGTGTGTGCTTATACTAACATTCTTTATAATGTTTTTATCATCAATCGTTGCCGCATTTAGGCCCAATTTAGTAATAATGCTTTAGTGTAGCTATTAAACATTTTTGCACAATTTGACATGTCTCAAAAAGAGTAGTTTAATATTTAGATAATTAGATCATTTAGATAATTATGTGTATTAATATTTTTGTATTAAATGTTTTGACATTTGTATTCGTTTTTGTTTTTGCAATTTTTTAAGCATTAATGCTTAAATCATTTAAAAAACAAATTTGAAGTGGTTTATAGTGAATACCTACAGTGTTAATTTATCTTATTTTTGTCTTAATCTATTTTATTCTATGTTGTATATAATTTTATTTCATTCATATTTAGAAGATATAATTTATTTTTTTGTTAAGCACATTTTCAAAAATATATTAAACATTTTTGCACAATTGCACAATTTGACATGTCTCAAAAAGAGTAGCTTAATATTTAGATAATTAATGATGATGAATAATTGTGTATTCATATTTTTGTATTAAATGTTTTTAAATTTGTATTAATTTTTGTTTTTGCAATTTTTTAAGCATTTATGCTTAAATCATTTAAAAAACACATTTTAAATGTTTTATAGTGAATACCTACAGTGTTAATTTTTCTTATTTTTTCTTAATCTATTTTATTCTATGTTATATATTATTTTATTTTATTCATATTTAGAAGATATAATTTTTTTTTTGTTTAGCACATTTTCAAAAATGTATTAAACATTTTTGCACAATTGCACAATTTGACATGTCTCAAAAAGAGTTGCTTAATATTTAGATAATTAATGATGATGAATAATTGTGTATTAATATTTTTGGATTAAATGTTTTTAAATTTGTATTCATTTTTGTTTTTGCAATTTTTTAAGCATTTACGCTTAAATCATTTCAAAAACAAATTTTAAATGGTTTATAGTGAATACCTACAGTGTTCTTTTATCTTAGTTTTTCTTAATCTATTTTATTCTATGTTATATATAATTTTATTGTATTCATATCTAGAAAATATTAGGTTTTTTTTGTTTTTGTTTGTTTTTTAGCACATTTTCAAAATAGTATTAGGAGCACATCTGCTGTTGTTTAGCTTATGCCTGTCACGTCTGTGTGATCATGTTTTGTTTGGCCATGTGCTTTTTTGGATTTTGTCAGTTCCTGTTTTTTCACTCCCTGTTTTGTTTCCATGACAACCCATTAATTTTCACCTGATTAATTTGCACTCACGCACCTGTTGTTAATCATGTCTGTGTTATTTAAGCTTTTCATTTTCTGTTGGTCGGCCTGGGGACATTAACTCTGCGACCCCTGTTTACCTCTGATGACTTCTGCTACCCGTGTTTCCATAGTTCCATGCCAAGTAAGTTTTTGTTATTAATGCCACAGTTAGTGACGTTTTGCTTCATGTTCATAGTTTCTGCCTTTGTGCAAGTTTTTGTACTTCCGCCTTGTGCGCGCCTTTTGTTCCTTTTTTATAGTACTAATTAAAAGATGTCCTTACCCTCACGCCTTGCCCGCGCCAACTTTCCTTTGCATTCCGGGAAAACACAACACCCCAAGGACCACGTTTTGACAATGCCACCCATTAATTCATGTTTTTATTCATCCCTTCAATTAGTTCTGTATTTTATTATGTAACATCTTTATTTTACATATTAGTAATGAATAATGAGGGATACATGTATAATATTTTTATTTGTTTTTATTATTTTAATTAATTCATCATTTTTGAGGGGCCTACATTTTCGCGTGTTAAAGTCTTCGGATTTTAAATACCTTTTTTTATTTCATATATTAATAATAATTCATGATATATAGATGAATACACAATGTTATGTAAACAAAATGTAATTGTTTAGGCTTTAATTTCCCCACATTAGTGTCCAGATTTTGTATTTTTTTATTTGATAAATTAGTAGTAATTTATGGAAACAAAATATACATTTTATTGTACGTTTTATTTTAATTTGCTTGAATTTTCCCGTTTTAGAGAGCACATAATATGGTTTTTTAATGTTTATTTCATTTTATATTTAATACCACAGTTGACTGGGTGGAAGTAATTTCGGTGTCAACCACAAGATGGTGCTAAATCCTACCCTTACTTGTGTTTGACTGTCTGGAATGAGTTGGGAGGGTGTACCATAAATTGCATGACTCTGCAAATGAGCCATGACTTGGACATGAGCGATGGCCCAGATTGCAACACAAGCACTGAGAGCCTCATGCAACAAGAAAAAGATAGCGTGCACACGTCCCCATGTTGCACACAACTCCAATGTCCTTTGTCTACTTCATCGCTGCTGTAACTCACACTATCATCTGCAAGCTGATTCTTCTCCTGGCCTGTCATTAATCATGCCCGCTTTTATATTCTCAGACATTTTATTTTGAAAATGAAAGACAGACATGCTGAGATGTAATCCAGCCTGTTATGCAACAAGCATGCCCACACCGCATGCATGACTGGAGAAGTCCCTTTCAACATATTGTAAATAAGATCAGGTGACTCAATATGAGGAAGTTTAGCGGGCATGAGGAAGTTTGAGGAGGAAGATTTTTCTTGCTGTGTCATTCTGACCTTCCACCAGTGAACAAAGAAAACAAAAAACCTATTCCAGATGTTCTCTTTCCTTTGGATCAGGACGGGGGGCTGATATTGATTATTATAGAGACAATATCCCATTGGCCAATTGATTGAATTGGATTTTTAAGTTGAACAATAATGCCAACCCTCAAATCATAATCAGACCAATAAAAACTTGATATACTCCTCACAATAATGATCATAATTATGCCATTTTTTTCAATAAAAATTCATGTTATTATCATACATGTTTTTAAACCACATTAAACACATGTTTTGTTTTGTTTTTAAATATGCAGCGTTTTTATTGCTGTTTTGCATTTTTTTAATAATAAATGAAACAATAAATTAATTAAACGGCGTTAATTAACCTCCTGTCAAAAGAGAAAAACAATTTGCCTTTGTGCATTATTATTGTCATATAATTATGATTATTTTTTATTAGTAGTAATATTATTATATAGGCAAGCTAATGCCTGTTAATAATAATCAGAACAATAAAAACTATATATACTCCTCCTCACAATAATGATCATAATTATGCCTTTTTTTTTTTCAATAAAAATTGTGCAACATGTTTGCTATGTTTATGTTATTATCCTACATTTTTAAAACTACATTAAACACGTTTTGTTTTGTTTTTAAATATGCGGCGTTTTTATTGCTGTTTTGCATTTTTTTAATAATAAATGAAACAATTAATTAATTAAACGGCGTTAATTAACTTCCTGTCAAAAGAGAAAAACAATTTGCCTTTGTGCATTATTATTGTCATATAATTATGATTATTTTTTATTGGTAGTAATAGTATTATTATTGTTATATAGACAAGCTAATGCCTGTTAATAATAATCAGAACAATAAAAACGATATACACTCCTCCTCACAATAATGATCATAATTATGACATTTTTTTCAATAAAAATTGTGCAACATGTTTGCTATGTTTGTTATTATCATACATTTTTTTAAACTACATTAAACACATGTTTTGTTTTGTTTTTAAATATGTGGAGTTTTTATTGCTTTTTCACATTTTTTAATAATAAATGTAACAATTAATTAATTGGCGTTAATTAACTTCCTGTCAAAAGAGAAAAGCAATTTGCCTTTGTGCATTATTATTGTCATATAATTATGATTATTTTTTATTAGTAGTAGTATGATTATTGTTATAATTATTATACAGGCAAGCTAAATAAATAAATAAATAAAAACAATATATACTCCTCCTCACAATAATGATCATAATTATGCCCTTTTTTTTTCAATAAAAATTGTGCAACATGTTTGCTATGTTTATGTTATTATCCTACTTTTTTTTTTAAACTACATTAAACACATGTTTTGTTTTTAAATAGGTAAGGTTTGTATTGCTGTTTTTCATTTGTTTTATAATAAATGAAACAATTAATTCATTAAACAGCATTAATTAACTTCCTGTCAAAAGAGAAAAACAATTTGCCTTTTTGCATTATTATTGTCATGATAATTATGATCATATTTTATTAGTAGTAATATTATTATTATTATTATATAGGCAAGCTAATGTCTGTTTTTAAGCCAAGTTTTACAGGTTTTGTTACACACAAGGCAGGTAGTATAATATATATAGAAGTGTTTTGGGTTTTTTTTAAACCATTTTTTCCCCTTTATTTATTTGTTTCCTTTTTTGCATCTTTAATTAGTCCTTAATGGATATCCTTTCAAAACAGGATGTTGCATCTGAATGCCCATTTTGTTCCTGTCCATTATTATAAGCAAGGTAATGTCATTATCAGCTTATTTAAGTTTTGTTGACCACAACAAAGCAGTTATAGTAATATTCACAACAAATAATATTAGTTATATTTTTACATATTACTTTTGTGTACTGTTTTGCATCTTTAATTAGCCTTAACAAACTACTTTGCAGTGCACTTTGTGCTCTATTATAGAATGTGTCATACATAATAAAGCAGTTGTTAAAGATACACATAATAAAGTATAGGCAGAATTTAGGTATGAAAAATGCATTTTAATTACCTGTAGTTTTGGAGGATGATCTGTTTCTTCTGTATTTGAACCCACTGTTTACGTTTTGTCATTCCTAGAAGTATGGGCAAGTGAAAGGGCCGAGATTTAAACCCATGTGAGTTTCCTCTTTTCGGGCATCTTGGAGCCGGCTGCAAACGGAAGTGACCCAAATTCTTCTCCAACATGTCCAGGATGAGGACCATTCTAGCAAGTCATTGTTGCTTCCTTCACATGTTTTAGTAGACTTTTCTGTGTTTCCAGTAGGGCTGTCCCCATCCCATGTCAGGAAAAAAGAAAAGAGGAGCTAGCAGCTACGCAACACCTAAGTACACACTAGCACACAAGCTAGACCAGACCTGGGCAATTATTTTGACTCGGGGGGGCCAAATTTAGAGAAAAACCCAATCTAAAATGAGTTTGACACCCCTGATAAAAAGCCAACTTGCTTTTCCACTCGTCTGGTACTTCAATAAACAATTGTGACCACCAGGTGTCGCCAAATTGTAAATAAACACTCCACTTCAATCAGAATCAGAAATACTTTAATAATCCCCGAGGAGAAATTAAAATTTTCAGCACAATCCCATTCAAGAGCAGACAAACATTACAGGGAGACAGAACAGGATCAAACATTACACGGAGACAGAACAGGATCGTTTCTAAAAATAAAAAAAGTTTGTCTAAATCTTTTTTAACAACCTCCGAGGGGAAATTAAGATTTTCAGCACAATCCAATACAAGAGCAGACAAACATTACAGGGAGACAGAACAGGATCAAATATTACAGGGAGACAGTACAGGATCGTTTCTAACAAAAAAATTAAAAAAAAGTTTGTCTAAATCTTTTTTAACAACCTCCGAGGGGAAATTAAGATGTTCAGCACAATCCCATACAAGAGTAGACAAACATTACAGAGAGACAGAACAGGATCAAACATTACAGGGAGACAGAACAGGATTGTTTCTAAAAAATAAGTTTGTCTAAATCTTTTTTAACAACCTCCGAGGGGAAATTAAGATTTTCAGCACAATCCCATACAAGAGCAGACAAGCATTGCAGGGAGACAGATCCGGATCAAACATTACAGGGAGACAGAACAGGATCGTTTCTAAAAAAAAAAAAAAAAAAAATTGTGTCTAAATCTTTTTTAACAACCTCCGAGGGGAAATTAAGATGTTCAGCACAATCCAATACAAGAGCAGACAAACATTACAGGGAGACAGAACAGGATCAAACATTACAGGGAGACAGAACAGATTGAGTTTCTGGAGCATCACATTTGTGGGGTCAATTAAACGCTCAAAATGGCCACAAAAAGAGAACTTTCATCTGAAACTCCAGTCTATTCTTGTTCTTAGAAATGAAGGCTATTCCACTAAATTGTTTGGGTGACCCCAAACTTTTGAATGGTAGTGTGTATATATATATATATATATATATATATATATATATATATATATATATATATATATATATATATATATATATATATATATATATATATATACTGCATATATATTAAATATATAGCGCACTTTCCGCGCGCGCGATGATGTCACGTTATCGATGAGAAAATGCATTTTTAGACAATATGATTTGGCTGAGCGGCTAGGAGACACCGTGGGTAGTAAGCGGTACAAAGTGCATACGAAAAGAATTTTTTTTTTTTTTTTTTTTTTTTTTTAATTAAAAAATATATATATACACTAGCGTTCAAAAGTTTGGGGTCACATGTAAATGTCCTTATTTTTGAAGGAAAAGCACTGTACTTTTCAATGAAGATAACTTTAAACTAGTCTTAACTTTACAGAAATACACTCTATACATTGCTAATGTGCTAAATGACTATTCTAGCTGCAAATGTCTGCTTTTTGGTGCAATATCTACATAGAGGCCCATTTCCAGCAACTATCACTCCAGTGTTCTAATGGTACAATGTGTTTGCTCATTGGCTCAGAAGGCTAATTGATGATTAGAAAACCCTTGTGCAATCATGTTCACACATCTGAAAACACTTTAGCTCGTTACAGAAGCTACAAAACTGACCTTCCTTTGAGCAGATTTGAGTTTCTGGAGCATCACATTTGTGGGCTCAATTAAACGCTCAAAATGGCCAGAAAAAGAGAACTTTCATCTGAAACTCCACAGTCTATTCTTGTTCTTAGAAATGAAGGCTATTCCACTAAATTGTTTGGGTGACCCCAAACTTTTGAACGGTAGTGTATATATATATTTTTTTAATACTTGGTACTTCCCGCGAGCCAGATTTTGGACGCTGGCGGGCCGGATTTGGCCCGCGGGCCGTAGTTTGGGGACCACTGCTTTAAATAGACCCCCTTTTTAGACCAGTTGATCTGCCGTTTCTTTTATTTTCTCCTCTGCCCCCCTCTCCCTTGTGGAAGGGGGGGCACAGGTCCGGTGGCCATGGATGAAGTGCTGGCTGTCCAGAGTCGGGACCCGGGGTGGACCGCTTGCCTGTGCATCGGTTGGGGACATCTCTGTGCTGCTGACCCGTCTCCGGTCACCCACATATGCGGTCCTCTCCAAGGTTTCTCATAGTCATTTACATCGACGTCCCGCTGGGTTGTGAGTTTTTCCTTGCCCTTATGTGGACTCTGTACCACGGATGTCGTTGTGGCTTGTACAGCCCTTTGAGACACTTGTGATTTAGGGCTATATAAATAAACATTGATTGATTATATAAGAGTAAATAACTGAACCCCGTCATCTGCAGGTATACGGAACCTTCTGTCCAGTGGCCGTGATGTTACTCCCAAAAATATAAGACTTGACTTTCAAAATGTTGACTGCAATATGACTTTGATGGTCACATGATCTCCTGCATAATGAGCGCCAAGGAGCGCGGCGTCCTCCACTGCTGTTGATTGTGTTTGTTCGGCTGATGAAGGAGCAATATGGAGGAGCTCCTTGGCCATCGCTTGGAAAAGGAGAGGACACTTCCCGGGAACAAACACACACGCATCGGCGTGTGTCTGTGTGTGTGTGTGTGTGTGTGTGTCTGTGTGTGTCTGTGTGTGTGTGTGTGTGTGTGTGTGTGTGTGTGTGTGTGTGTGTGTGTGTGTGTGTGTGTGTGTGTGTGTGTGTGTCTGTGTGTGTGTGTGTGTGTGTCTGTGTGTGTCTGTGTGTGTCTGTGTGTGTGTGTGTGTGTGTGTGTGTGTGTGTGTGTGTGTGTGTGTGTGTGTGTGTGTGTGTGTGTGTGTGTGTGTGTGTGTGTGTGTGTGTGTGCGTGTGTGTGTGTGTGTGTGTGTGTGCGTATTCAAAAGCACTTCATTAGTGTCTTTTCTTGCGGCAGTCTGGCATGTGAAAGAAGTGCTCAATCAGACCCAAAAAGTGATGCGAGAGGACGCCTCTTCTTCTCACGTGCTCTTCACAAAATGTGTTATTTTAGAGCGGCAACCCTTGAAGGACACACCCGTGTGCCGTTTAAAGCCATATACGTGACATTAATATTATTTTGGTGTGTGTATTTCTTTTACATAGTGCGGGCATAAACACTTGATACGGTTGTTTGGGGATACAGCCACCAGGGGGCGCCACTTGACCATGCACATTCAAGTCAATTTATAGATTTCCTATTTTCAATAATTAGTTACTGTGGAGGGGGGCGTGGCCTGCGGCGGAACGGGGTGTGCCAGGACCGGCCTCGAAGTCAGCGACAGGTGCGCAGATGGCCCACCTGGGCCTTGTTATCTAATCACCTGTCGCTCTGTATAAGCAGCAACCGGGAGGAGAGACGTTGTTGGAGTTGGAGGTGCTGCAGAGAGACACACGCAGAAAAGACACTTTGCACCATTGGATGAAAATAAAACAGTTCTACCCAGAACTCCGGGCTCCCCTGGCAGTGTGTGGTGGTCTGAAGGACCCACTAGAGGGCAACGTCGAGTTACATTTGGAGACGGATTGACATCTTATGAAATGAAACCCTTTGTGATACTACAGACTTAAAAGGGGCCTAAAGCTATACTATACAACTAGAGCAGTGTTTTTCAACCTTTTTTGAGCCAAGACACATTGAAAAAATCCCTAGGCACACCACTAGTAGAAAATATAAAAAAATTAAACTCAGCAGCCGATATTGACAGTAAAAAGTCGTTCTCACAATTGTTGGATATAAATTCAAACCATAACCAAGCATGCATCAATGTAGCTCTTGTCTCAAAGTAGGTGTACTGTTACGACCTGTCACATCACGCCGTGACTTATTTGGAGTTTTTTGGTGTTTTCCTGTGTGTAGTGTTTTAATTCTTGTCTTGCGCTCCTATTTTGGTGTTGATTGTCATGTCATGTACGGATGTACTTTGTGGACGCCGTCTGCTGCTCCACACGCTGTAAGTCTTTGCTGTTGTCCAGCATTCTGTTTTTGTTTACTTTGTAGCCAGTTCAGTTTTAGTTTCGTTTTGCATAGCCTTCCCTAAGCTTCAATGCCTTTTCTTAGCGGCACTCGCCTTTTGTTTATTTTAGGTTTAAGCATTAGATACCTTTTTACCTGCACCCTGCCTCCCGCTGTCGTCTGCATATTATGATCATGACACGACGCGTTCCCGACATCTACAAAGCATTTAGCTACCTGCTGCCACCTACTGATATGGAAGAGTATTACACGGTTACTCTGCCGAGCTCCAGACAGCACCGACACTCAACAACGGGACATTATTTGTGGATTATAATTACTGGCTTGCCAAAAATTGTTTTAACCCAATTAGGTGAAATGACATCATCTCCCACGGCACACCAGACTATATCTCACGGTACACTAATGTGCCGTGGTTGAAAAACACTGAACTAGACTATACAAATTTGACCCTTTCCCTCCCTGCTTGGCACTCAGCATCAAGGGTTAGATCCACTATGGACTGGACTCTCACACTATTATGTTAGATCCACTATGGACTGGACTCTCACACTATTATGTTAGATCCACTATGGACTGGACTCTCACACTATTATGTTAGATCCACTATGGACTGGACTCTCTCACTATTATGTTAGATCCACTATGGACTGGACTCTCACTATTATGTTGGATCCACTATGTACTGGACACTCACAATATTATGTTAGATCCACTATGGACTGGACTCTCACACTATTATGTTAGATCCACTATGGACTGGACTCTCACACTATTATGTTAGATCCACTATGTACTGGACTCTCACACTATTATGTTAGATCCACTATGGACTGGACTCTCACACTATTATGTTAGATCCACTATGGACTGGACTCTCACACTATTATGTTAGATCCACTATGGACTGGACTCTCACACTATTATGTTAGATCCACTATGGACTGGACACTCACAATATTATGTTAGATCCACTATGGACTGGACTCTCACACTATTATGTTAGATCCACTATGGACTGGACTCTCACACTATTATGTTAGATCCACTATGTACTGGACTCTCACACTATTATGTTAGATCCACTATGGACTGGACTCTCACACTATTATGTTAGATCCACTATGGACTGGACTCTCACACTATTATGTTAGATCCACTATGGACTGGACACTCACACTATTATGTTAGATCCACTATGGACTGGACTCTCACACTATTATGTTAGATCCACTATGGACTGGACTCTCACACTATTATGTTAGATCCACTATGGACTGGACACTCACACTATTATGCTAGATCCACTCGACGTCCATTGCACCGGTCGCCCAGTGTGGGGGGGGGGGGGTCCCACATCTGCGGTCTCACCAAGGGGGGGGGTCCCACATCTGCGGTCCCCTCCAAGGGGGGGGGGGGGTCCCACATCTGCGGTCCCCTCCAAGGTTTCTCATTGTCCCATTGGGTTGAGTTTTTCCTTGCCCTGGTGTGGGATCTGAGCCGAGGATGTCGTCGTGGCTTGTGCAGCCCTTTGAGACACTGGTGATTTAGGGCTTTATAAGTAAACATTGATTGACATTGATTGAAAGGTTGGAATTGGGGGTTAAATCACCAAAATGATTCCTGAGCGTGGCTACCGCTGCTGCTCACTGCTCCCCTCACCTCCCAGTGGGTGGAACAAGGGGATGGGTCAAATGCAGAGGGTAATTTCACCACACCTAGTGTGTGTGTGACTTATCGGTGGTACTTTAACTTTAACTTTAAAACTAAATCTTGTTGAGGGCCACAAAAAGCTAGAATCGGCACTGCCTGGAAGGTCCTCAGGTTATGTACTCGTACCACGAAGTGAATCTACACTACAGTTAATGATATATTAATTACGTTTGAAATCCAATAAAATACAAAATGACTAGAATTGTGATATGGAAATCTAACTAAAGATAACAGATTGACACATTTGAATAAGAGCCATATGAAACTAAGGGTCCTCTAAAGAGGTAACAGGCTTTCGTGCATTTTGTTTGGGTTTGTCGACCCCTTGTGGCCATTTAATGTCACAGCTCGTCATGGGCTTGAGAGTGGGCATCATGTTGAAATGCCAGGTGGTCTTTCTTCTAATGGAGACCTGCACTTGCAACAAACTGGAATCAAAACTGTTGCGTCCGTGTGGCCGCGTCTTCGCCTCCGTCTGGTTCACCTGCGGCTCTTTGATGGCGACAGTGTTTGATTCCGGAAGCCACTCTGGCAGTTTGCAGGCCCGTCTGAAGTCAGATCAGACGAGGCGAAGTAAAGGCTTGAGACGTGGACGTCCAGCAGGGGAGAAGATCAGAGGAGTGGGGAAGAAAAAACAAAAAAAAACTTTCAGCAAGAGCCATTGTGAGGTCCACACCACACCAGCGCCTAGAACTTCTCCCTTTGTATGTTGTTTAAAGAATATATCTTCTCAGCTCTTATCGTCTTCAGTTAAAGAGCTGTGAGGTTTTATCTGATTTGACTTAAAGAAAGCATTTTATGAGAAAAGAAAGAAATGGTAATATAAATAATAAAGTGGAATAACATCTAATAATCAAATGCATGTTGTACATGCATGAAACCATAATAATAAACTAACAATAGAGCATTTTTTCCACATTGCAAACATTTTCATGTATCAATCTTAATATGTACAATTGTACACTAAATTATATTTAAACTGTTTTTATTGGATTTTTTAAATGTATTGAAATACATTTACAAATATTCAATATTTGTTATTACTTTATTGCAGGGGTGCCCAAACTTTTTCCACTGAGGAGTGTGAAGTGTGAAGCGTCTTGCTCAAGGACACAACGGACGTGAAAAGGTTGGTAGAAGGTGGGGATTGAACCAGGAACCCTCAGGTTGCTGGCACGTCCACTCTCCCAACCTCACCACGCCGTCCCATATGACACTATACTTGCTAAATTTGATTTTAAAAAAATAAAAGCTGGCATGCAAATGTAAGTAAGCATGCTAAAATGCTAATTGTAACATATATTACTCTGAGGCGTGTACCTGAAAAATGGGTTTAAAATGCTACCATGCTGATGTTAGCAGGCATCAAGTACCAAAATATTACTTAAGTGTAGGCCTAAAAAATAGCTTAAAAATACTATAACAGATATCATTCATTAAGTAACAAAATATTTCACGTTACGGTACATACCTGCAAAATTTGCAAAAAAAACCCCAAAAAACTAGCACACTAATATTTGAATGGTAATGATTGTGCCGCAAGCTGTTTAAAAATTACCTACGGTGCGCAAATGGCCCCCTGGGCCACACTTTGGGCACCCTTATTTGTTAAAATTGTGCATATTGGCTTATATTTCAATAGTGATTGTTTTCATACTAATAATAAAATGGAAAAAGACCAATAAAAAGGATAGATAAACAAGCAAACAATAACAAAATAAAACCACATTGAAAATTATATAATAAAGGGAAAAAATAGGTAAAATATTTATTCCTGCTTACATATACACATAAATACATACATTTTTTAATGATTTGATACATCAATTTACATAGTGTTTATTTTAGTACAGCAAGTCTCATATTGCCATTTATTAGTTGGGGTAATGTCTCCCTCTAGCGGTGGTATGTGGAAGCACGTATGTGCTATCGATATATGTTTATCTATAACAAGTTGAACAGTCGAGATAATTTACAGCGTCATCTAGTTTGTTTTATTTATGTGATTTAAACTCATTCCAAGGACGTTTGCGGTGGTTTCCCGTCTTTTTTATTTGGGTAAAATTTCAAAAGCCGCCGGCTACCTGCCAGTGCTGCCAGACATGACTAATCGATGAGCAATTTAATGCTGTGCCCAAATCTGTGAGGATCACTTTTCTGGGTGAAGAAGCAATGGCGACGTCTGTGAAGTTGAGTAACGGTGCACAAATGCCCATTGTTGGCCTGGGCACCTGGAAAGTGAGTGTTTTTTTCTCCCAAATATCCATCATTTGTTAGGAATAAAAGCAATGTTAGTTTGATAGTGCGTGTTATAGGTGACTGTGGCTAACTAACCGTAGCTAATCCATGCTATGCAACGTTTAGCTTCGTCTATCCACTGTCATGCCTGCTAAAATGCTACTTCTGCCTGCCTTTAAGTATTTGTTTGTGTGGTCTTTAAATGTACAAATGGACCCTCGTCATGTATCTGTGTATGGACATCTCTACTCCCGATCGTAGGGCGGTTCTATTTGCAATGACCAACACTGTAGCCGTTGTGGAGTTTCAGTTTTTGTAACGAGTTAAAAATTCTATCATAATAATTCAAATTGACGCATAATAACAATATATAATCTATTGTAGAGATGGGATTTACGGCTCTTTGATGGGAGACGTTCAAAAACTGGCTCGTTATTACACAATATTTTTTATTGAAACGGGTTTATATCACTTTAGTTTTTTGTTTTATTTTTATCGAAGAAAATGTTTTCAGTATGGAAGACAATGCTTTAAGTATCCGAGACAATGCTTTAAGTATCGAAGACAATGCTTTAAGTATCCGAGACAATGCTTTAAGTATCGAAGACAATGCTTTCAGTATCGAAGACAATGCTTTCAGTATCGAAGACAATGCTTTAAGTATCAAAGACAACGCTTTCGGTATCGAAGATAGTGCGTTCAGTATAGAAGACAATGCCTCCGGTATCGAAGACAAAACGTCCGGTATCGAAGACAACGCATCCGGTATCGAAGACAACGCGTCCGGTATCGAAGACAACGCGTCCGGTATCGAAGACAACGCGTCCGGTATCGAAGACAACGCGTCCGGTATCGAAGACAACGCGTCCGGTATCGAAGACAACGCGTCCGGTATTGAAGACAATGGTTTTATCCAAGACAATGGTTTTATCCAAGACAATGGTTTTATCCAAGACAACGCGTCCGGTATCGAAGACAACGCGTCCGGTATCGAAGACAACGCGTCCGGTATCGAAGACAACGCGTCCGGTATCGAAGACAACGCGTCCGGTATCGAAGACAACACGTCCCGTATCGAAGACAACGCGAAGAAATACCAGGTCAGTGTTCAAAAACAAGAACAGGAGTCGTACATCAGGAGAAGTGCATCAGTGGCGTCGCTGACAGTTTTGGGCTGGCCGTGCCTCGTTTTAAACAAAGGTTCACCTTTCTAAATGCCAACACAGGTACATATTAAGAGCTATGAAAACATTAGTCATTGACAGGGTTTATTTACTCTCAACGGCAGAGAGTACCAGGCATCTATTAGGGACACTGCATTACCAAGATAGAATGTCTGTATTTGTTGAAATGTGATTTTATCATTGTTTTTGTGTCATTTTAATTGCCACTTAGCCTGTTGGCTTCACGTAAGCTGGAGCCTCACCCAGCTAGCTGGCGGAAGGAGGGTTACACCTACGTCAATCACAGGTTTAGATGATAGTTACATGTGTGAATGTACAGCACACTGCAAGAAGTAAAAAAAAAAAAAAAAAAAAAAAAAAAAAAAAAAAAAAAAAAAACTCATTCTCTTTCTATGCCACATCAATGTGGAATGCGCTCCCAACAGGTGTAAAAGAAAGGGCATCTCTATCCTCCTTCAAAACCGCTATAAAAGTTCACCTCCAGGCAGCTACAACCCTAAACTAACACCCTCCCCGGATTGCTAATAATCAAATGTAAACAATCAAATGCAGATTCTTTTTCTTATGCCTTCTGATCTCTCTCTCTCTCTCTCTATGTCCACTACTTGATGTCCATATCCCCACCCCCCCCCCCCCACCCCCCCCACCCCACCCCCCCTCCACACTCCTGATTGTAAATAATGTAAATAATTCAATGTGATTATCTTGTGTGATGACTGTATTATGATGATAGTATATATGATAGTATATATCTGTATCATGAATCAATTTAAGTGGACCCCGACTTAAACAAGTTGAAAAAACGTATTCGGGTGTTACCATTTAGTGGTCAATTGTACGGAATATGTACTTCACTGTGCAACCTACTAATAAAAGTCTCAATCAATCAATCAATCAATCAATCAAATCCGGTATCGAAGACAACGCGTCCGGTATCGAAGACAACGCGTCCGGTATTGAAGACAATGGTTTTATCCAAGACAATGGTTTTATCCAAGACAACGCGTCCGGTATCGAAGACAACGCGTCCGGTATCGAAGACAACGCGTCCGGTATCGAAGACAACGCGTCCGGTATCGAAGACAACACGTCCCGTATCGAAGACAACGCGTCCGGTATCGAAGACAACTGAGCCTAGTCTATAAAATCCGCTACACCTCCCTGATACCGAAGTACATGTCAAACTACTTCCTTAACGTAAATGACCGCCATAACCACAACACCAGGGGGTGCTCCACTAACCACGTTAAACCCAGATTCCGAACTAACAAAGGTCTTAACTCATTCTCTTTCTATGCCACATCAATGTGGAATGCGCTCCCAACAGGTATAAAAGAAAGGGCATCTCTATCCTCCTTCAAAACCGCTATAAAAGTTCACCTCCAGGCAGCTACAACCTTAAACTAACACCCTCCCCGGATTGCTAATAATCAAATGTAAACAATCAAATGCAGATTCTTTTTCTTATGCCTTCTGATCTCTCTCTCTCTCTCTCTCTCTCTATGTCCACTACTTGATGTCCATATCCTACCCCCCCCCCCTCCACACTCCTGATTGTAAATAATGTAAATAATTCAATGTGATTATCTTGTGTGATGACTGTATTATGATGATAGTATATATGATAGTATATATCTGTATCATGAATCAATTTAAGTGGACCCCGACTTAAACAAGTTGAAAAACTTATTCGGGTGTTACCATTTAGTGGTCAATTGTACGGAATATGTACTTCACTGTGCAACCTACTAATAAAAGTCTCAATCAATCAAAAGTCCGGTATCGAAGACAATGGTTTTAGTATCGAAGATAATGGTTTTATCCAAGACAACGCGTCCGGTATCGAAGACAATGGTTTTAGTATCGAAGATAATGGTTTTATCCAAGACAACGCGTCCGGTATCGAAGACAATGGTTTTAGTATCGAAGATAATGGTTTTATCCAAGACAATGCGTTCAGTATCGAAGACAACGTTTTTAGTATTTTAGACAATGCGTTAAGTATCGAAGACAATGGTTTTAGTATCGAAGACAATGTTTTTAGTATCGAAGACAATGTTTTTAGTATCGAAGACAATGGTTTTAGTATCGAAGACGACGCGTTCGGTATCGAAGACGACGCGGAATGTTTGTCATGGTTCTTCTTCTTTGTACTTTGTAAACACTTTAAGTGTGAAGAGTTTGTTGAAGTGTATCATGTTAGTACATTGTTAGATTGCTTTGCTTCATCCATTCCATCATTTAATTCCACATACTGATATACTGAAGGTCTTAAGTGTTGTACGTGCGTACAAATGTTTTAAATTACAATTTTCTCTTAGATTATATTTCTCCTCTTTTGTTCTGAATAATTGTTGTACATTTTTGGCTAGCAGGTTATAGTTTGCTTTGTGTATCATTTTAGCTGTTTGCAAATTCACTATGTGGTGGAATTTCAGTATTTTCGATTCAATGAATAAAGTGTTTGTATGTATCCAACATTATTATTATTCTAACTGATCTTTTTTGTAACTTGGTTAATGAATGAAGTGTACTTTTCTACTTACTTCCCCATATTTCTGCACAGTAACTCAGATATGGTAACACTAGCGAGCAGTAGAGAATATGAAGTGATTTTTGGTCTAGAACATGTTTTGCTTTATTCATTATTGATGTGTTTCTTGCTACTTTTTGTTTACATCTTTAAGCTACATTTAAACCAGTTTGATTGTATTTGGGTTGTGTTTTTTTATTGTGTACATTCTATAAAGTGGTGCCGTATCCCCGCGCTTTGACAACGAGATCACCATTTTAGATTTCCCCCTCTCAGCAAAACTATATGGCACAATAAAAATCAAACAGCAGCAGTTACTTTCACAAAGAGCTAAATCCCTTGTGTGTTGAAATTAAAAATAACTTTCCACTGGACTGGATTTCGATTGCTAAGGTACTACCAAAACATTGATTGATTGATTGATTGAGACTTTTATTAGTAGGTTGCACAGTGAAGTACATATTCCGTACAATTGACCACTAAATGGTAACACCCGAATAAGTTTTTCAACTTGTTTAAGTCGGGGTCCACTTAAATTGATTCATGATACAGATATATACTATCATATATACTATCATCATAATACAGTCATCACACAAGATAATCACATTGAATTATTTACATTATTTACAATCAGGAGTGTGGAGGGGGGGTGGGGTGGGGGGGTGGGGATATGGACATCAAGTAGTGGACATAGAGAGAGAGAGAGAGAGAGAGAGAGAGAGAGAGAGAGAGAGATCAGAAGGCATAAGAAAAAGAATCTGCATTTGATTGTTTACATTTGATTATTAGCAATCCGGGGAGGGTGTTAGTTTAGGGTTGTAGCTGCCTGGAGGTGAACTTTTATAGCGGTTTTGAAGGAGGATAGAGATGCCCTTTCTTTTATACCTGTTGGGAGCGCATTCCACATTGATGTGGCATAGAAAGAGAATGAGTTAAGACCTTTGTTAGTTCGGAATCTGGGTTTAACGTGGTTAGTGGAGCACCCCCTGGTGTTGTGGTTATGGCGGTCATTTACGTTAAGGAAGTAGTTTGACATGTACTTCGGTATCAGGGAGGTGTAGCGGATTTTATAGACTAGGCTCAGTGCAAGTTGTTTAACTCTGTCCTCCACCTTGAGCCAGCCCACTTTGGAGAAGTGGGTAGGAGTGAGGTGGGATCTGGGGTAGAGGTCTAGAAGTAACCTGACTAGCTTGTTCTGAGATGTTTGGAGTTTAGATTTGAGGGTTTTGGAGGTGCTAGGGTACCAGGAGGTGCATGCGTAATCGAAAAAGGGTTGAACGAGAGTTCCCGCCAGAATCTTCAAGGTGCTTTTGTTGACCAGAGAGGAAATTCTGTAGAGAAATCTCGTTCGTTGGTTAACCTTTTTGATTACCTTGGTTGCCATTTTATCACAGGAAAGGTTAGCCTCTAGAATGGAACCTAGGTAGGTGACCTCATCTTTCCTGGTGATGACACTGTCACCTACTTTTATGGTGAAGTGATTGACTCTCTTAAGTTTGATGTGGGACCCAAACAGGATGGATTCTGTTTTACCCAAGTGGATGGATAGCTTGTTGTCAGCGAGCCAGGTGCAAATTCTACAGAGCTCAGCACTGAGGATTTTCTCCACCTGTGACTTGTCCTTGCCGGATACCAGCAGGGCAGAGTCATCCGCAAACAAAAACAATTCACAGTCACATGCCGATGACATGTCGTTTATGTATATTAGGAACAGTAAAGGTCCCAATATACTGCCTTGGGGGACTCCACAGCTCACCGAGAGGGGGGGGGACACGGTGCCGTTCACCTCTACCACCTGCGCCCTCCCCTCCAAGTAAGACTGCATCCAGCTCCAAGAGGTTTTGTTAAATCCGATTGCTCTGAGCTTATCCAACAGTATAGCGTGGTTAACGGTGTCAAAGGCCTTCTGAAGGTCCAGCATGACCATGCCGCAGTATTTGCCCGCGTCCACCTCATGTTTGATGTGGTCGGTCAGATAGAGAAGGCATGTGTCAGTGGAGTGGTTAGTTCTGAAGCCGGATTGGAATTTGTACATGAGTTTATTAGTGGCAAGGTAACTATCGACCTGTTCACAAACTCCAGGCTCTGAAATGACGAGTCATTATTCTGATTGTTTGTTTTGTGCAGTGCTTTCATTTGAAGTTTGGGTGTGGCTTTACTTGATGTGTTCATGTAATGCCCCGTTTCTTTGTATAAACTTGTCAGACCACAATATAAAATAACAAGTCTTTTTCAGACTGCTTTCTTGTGGTTGTCTTAATTTCTGGCATTAAGGTAACATTGTAGTCACTGTGGCAACATTAATTAATCAACTTTATACAATTAATTGTTTTTAAATTCTCCACTAGTCTCCTCCTGGAAAAGTCACAGAGGCGGTGAAAGCCGCCATCTCTGCAGGCTACAGACACATCGATGGGGCGTACATTTACCAGAACGAGGTTGAAGTCGGCGAGGGGATAGCGGCCATGATCAAGGACGGCGTGGTTAAGCGTGAGGAACTTTTCATTGTTAGCAAGGTGAGACGTTTTTTGTTGTTACCATTTCTGCTGTGTTTACCCATCGTGCTTGTCACTGACGGGACTGGAGTGGATCCGCATCAATATGCTGCCATGCTTGTGGACAAGGGCTGCAACTATTTTATTAGTCCACTATCTTAACTATTAGTGGACTAGTTGGAATGTGAAACGTACACCTATTTAGTGGCTCTACTTGAGCCATCAAATTTTAATTGAAGCTTTATACACGGACTAGGGTTGTACGGTATACCGGTATTAGTATAGTACCGCAATACTAATGAATCGTTTTCTGTACTATATCACCTCTGAAACGTACCGGTCTCGTATCATCCCTGCAGGACGAGGAATAGCTAAACATGCTTCACTACACACCGTAGCTCACTGGCATCAAAATGTAAACAAACGCCATGGGTAGATCTACACCTAACATCCACTGTAATGATATCAAGTACAGTAGCGTATCTAGTCGATACTACTATGATTACGTCGATAATTTTTTGGCATCATAACATCTTCTTTCGTTTAAAAAAAAAATGTATATCACGTTTATAAACTCAGGAAATATGTCCCTGGACACATGAGGACTTTGAATATGACCAACGTATGATCCTGTAACTACTTGGTATCGGATTGATACCCAAATTTGTGGTGTCATTCAAAACTAATTTAAATTATCAAACAACAGAAGAATAAGTGATTATTACTTTTTCACAGAATATGTTAAAAGAGAAAGTCTGCATATATTAACAGTAAATGAACAAGTAGATTAATAATACATTTTCTACCACTTGTCCTTAATATTGTTGACAAAATAATAGAATGATAAATGACACAATATGTTACTGCATATGGCAGCAGACTACTTAGGAGCCTTTGTTTGTTTACCGGTACTTACTACTAAAAGACAAGTTGTCTTGTATGTTCACTATTTTATTTAAGGACTTAACTGCAATAATAAACATATATATGTACCCTAAGATTTTTTGTTAAAATAAAGCCAATAATGCAATTTTTTTGTGGTCCCCTTTATTTAGAAAAGTACAGAAATAATTGTAGTACCGGTACCAAAATATTGGTATCGTTACAACACTATAGTTGTAACATAGAGCTCACCGGTATGCAAGCTGCACCCACAACATTTTTAGAGAAAAATATATTTTTCCATATGTTAGCATAACCCTGGACTATAAGCTGCAGATATATACATTGTGAAATTAGTTATTTACACAGAAAGATTTTGTAAATGTTTATTTACATACTTTATTGTTTCCAAATTGTGTCTGTAACACAGCAGTAAAACGGCTGATCAAACAAAACAGAAGTCATCGTCATGGGCCCACAAGCTGCGGAAGCTAGCTCTCTAATCAGCTGAACAGACTCAATAACTCCACGGTGACATTTTGGTGAATTTACGATACAAAAAGAACGCCATTGTAAATTAATAATACTAACAAAAACACTCGTAAACATGTTAGCATATTAGCTAATGCTAAAGACGCTAGCTTCATTACATAACGATAGCACGTACAAATATGAATGAAAACACTCTTACAGACATCACACAGGGAACGGTTGAGTATGAATTGTTTGAGTTGTAGTGTAAAACTTACAAACGTTGCTTGTAGTGATGAATAAAGAAGTGAGAAACGAGTGAAAATGCAATGGATGGGAAGAAGACTGAACGGCACTCCAAATCCGGTTGAAAGCGCAGTCTAAACCGATGGCCAATGCAGCACCTGCAGTGAGCAAACTTGTCCAAAAGGTGGCGCTATTGCACACACCATAACACCTATTCAGTGTCTTTGCTTGTTTTTGTTTTTTTTAACTGTTTGTATAATGGCGTCTGTGGGAAAAAAATGCATAAGTTAGCCACACTGTTTTATAACACAGGTAAAGTATAGATAGCTGTTCTTAGTTAGCTAACAAGCTAACTATTTCACGGAGGAGAAAACAAATGCTCCCGCATAAAAGACGTACTGACGTGAAATAGGGCTGCAACTAACGATTAATTTGATAATCGATTAATCTGTCGATTATTACTTCGATTAATCAGATTAAAGAGACAAACTACATTTCTATCCGTCCCAGTATTTTATTGAAAAAAACCCAGCATACTGGCACCATACTTATTTTGATTATTGTTTCACAGCTGTTTGTACATGTTGCAGTTTATAAATAAAGGCTTATTAAAAATAAAAATAAAAGATTGTTTTATAATTAAAAAAATTGCCTCTGCGCATGCGGATAGCATAGATCCAACAAATCAATGACTAAATTAATCGCCAACTATTTTTATAATCGATTTCAATCGATTAGTCGTTGCAGCCCTACCGTGAAAAGCAATGTCAGCTTTGCAATTTGAACAAGTTATTTGTGTCTGACGTGTTTTCTGTCAAATGTTTCAATACTTGCGATGTTTTCATCCACAGTGTTGTTGCCAATGGCCACAGCCATTTTTATCTTCCTGTTGCTGCCTGTCGCCAGTCCCACTGAATCGTACATGTCCGGAAAAACGCAAGCGATGATGTCACTGACTATTATCGTCAAACAAATGATGTTGGCGACAACTTCTATTATCGATTTTTGTTGTGGAATCTTTGCACCCCCATCATGCACCCTAACTCACCATATCCTATTCTTTGCTGCTCAGCTATGGTGTACTTTCCATGCCAAGTCCATGGTGAGGGAAGCTTGTGAGAAGACCTTGAGTGACCTTAAACTGGACTATCTGGACTTATACCTGGTGCACTGGCCAATGGGATTAAAGGTACACCGAGACTGTGTAAATGTGTGTTTATAATCCTAACACAATGTAGCGTGAACGTCAAGTCTGTTACGACACAGGCCGGCAGCGACCTGTTTCCTACTGACAGCGCCGGTGACACAATTCCTGATCATTCCAACTTCCTAGAGACATGGGAGGTAAGTAAACGCTATAAAACAAGGTGCAGCTTGGAATGTTTATGGGCTAATTATAAGGGTGTAACAGTACACAAAAATGTCGGTTCGGTACGTACCTCGGTTTAGAGGTCACGGTTCGGTTCATTTTCGGTACAGTAAGAAAACAACAAAATATACATTTTCTGGTTATTTGTTTACCAAAATTTGTAAACAATGGCTTTATCCTTTTAACATTGCTTTAAAATAGCTCTGTAGCTACTTAATATGTCCGTGTGTGTTCCGTCCTACGTGTCTGTGTCCGTGACGTAAACAAGTTGACAGATGGTTAACATGAAGATCCCAAGGAAAGGGAAGAAAGACTCCAGGCCTTTTATCTTTAAGAAGCTTTAGTGGTTTTCACAGACAATGCACTTTTCCTTCCTTCCTGTCTAATTGGTCATTTAAGTTAAAGTTAACTTCTTTCTTTGTTTTCTCTTTTCCTTGTGTCCCTTTTGTTTTTGTTATCTTCTCTTCTTTATTTATTTGTAAAACTGTATAAAGAGACACAAAATATATGTCAAACACTACTAAGTAACTACATTTCTATAAATGTTTGCTGCATAACATGTTTTCACACACAATAGCATGTAAACAGTGCTCATAAAGGGATGTAAATAGCCGTGCATAGCCCATTTAACACTCAAAGCCACACATAAATAAGATTTACATATGGAATAGTTGCAAACAACACAGGATAATATATATTATATATATGAGGAGGAGAGACTCAAACATTGCACCCTCCCTTAGAGGAGTGAGCTAGCGAGCAAAGAAGCAACATGCTAAGTAGCAACAGGAGAATAAGCTATCGTCGCACAGTACTATTTCTACATTTACACGCGCACACAACGTCTTCATGTTACTCCTAAAACAGACACAGGACTTACAGACAATATTTCCAAGGCACTTTGTGGGAAGAAACAACAAACTTGGAGCGCTGAAACTCATAAATCCGTCTCGTGTGTAAACAAGTGAGCGTCTGACTGTCGCACGGAGACTACCGGAAACTAGAGGAGGGAGCAACTCGCCTTCAAAATAAAGGTCCCTTCTCATTACCTGATAATGTTACGTCACAGTGTGGAAACTCGTTCGGTGCACCTACGTTCCGAACTGAACCCCCCGTACCGAAACGGTTCAATACAAATACATGTACCGTTACACCCTTAGCTAATTATGAAGCCGGGGAGATCTATTAGAGAGCCCTGTGGAACACCCTTTGTTATGTTTGTGTCAGGGGATGGAGGAGCTGCTGGATGCCGGATTGGTTAAGGCTATCGGGATCTCCAATTTCAACCGGGATCAGATCGAAAGCCTTCTCAACAAGCCGGGCCTCAAATACAAGCCCGCTAACATCCAGGTACGTCAATTCATTGTTTTTTTTCCATCATAGCTAGCGTGAGGCATCTTAACCCTCTGGTTTTTGAGGGGAAAAGAGACCCTAATGTCTCGAAGAAGGGAAGTAAATGATTTTCCGATGCGAGCGTCTGTGGCTGTTTACCCTGAAGCTAGCCTAATTAGCTTAGCCTTTTGTTTACCGTCAGTGCCTTGCCAAGTATTAGATTTAAGCCCTTATTTCTGTCTAGCCTCCAGCTGTTATACAAATCATTGCAAATAATGACATAATGCCAGTGCCACATTGCAGATCTGTTATTTGTTGCCCTATGACACGTGTCAAACTCAAGGCCCAGGGGCTGGATCTGGCCTGCCACATCATTTTATGTGGCCCACGAAACCCGAGAAATAATGTGCGCCAAAGCACTTCATCTTTCTTACGAAACATATTTGTTCTTTCAATTTTGACAGAAAAATTGCACTTACTGCATACAATTGCTTGATATTTTGCTTGATTTTTCATTAAGTTTGTACATGGTAGTTCTAGCTCAGAGTAATTTATGGTTTCAAGAAAAGGGGTGGGATTAAATAAGTGTAAACTTCTTCTCACTCCTTTTCAAATTGCTCATTTTGTTTATTTTTTTCATTTTTTTTATCCTCCATTGTTTTCATTTTGTTATAATGGCTGTTAAGGCTATAGCACTGTATTGGATCAGGCTTGCTCTTGTTTTTTTGCATATTTGAAATAAAAATATATCAAATCAAATATATAATCAAATCAAATATGCTTGAGAATGATCTGCCCGTGCAAAAAACATTATGTCAACACAGGGGTGTCCAAAGTGCGGCCCACAGCTGGAGTTTTGGAGAAAAAAGCAGCAGTAAGGGTGAAAAAAATGTTTAAATGTGTAATTTAATGAGGAAAAAACCTAAAAATGTGTTGATAATAACTCAGTTCTTTTTTCACCAAAGGTCGCATACTGATAAGTCAGTGTTTTGTTTTGTAAAACAATAAATAAATAAAAAAACAACATAAATATTTAAAGACAAAAGCTAGTCAGCTTTTTTTGTAAGTAATAACTATTATTATTAATTATTAGTATCAACATTTCAGCTTTTTTTCATTACGTCATTTTGCTTTTTATTTACTTTTTTTTTTTTTTACCCCTGTAATAATTAATAATAGTACATTTTTGTCACCTATAACAACACTAACAGTAAGTTTTGTCTTTAAAAATATAGGTAATGTCTGTTTTTAGCATTTTTTTGACAAAATAATCTATCAAAATGGCTCCTGCATACCTTTTTGGGTGAAAAAGTTTGGACATCCCTATATTAACATGAATTCCAAAAAAATTTGGTCCAATAAAATGCTTGTTCCCCCGACTCATGATTTCAAAACCAAGTACGTTCTCCATCAATTTGTAAATCAAATGCATAGAGAATTGTGTAATACCATCATGAGGAGATTATGCATATATGTATGTATATATATGTATGTATATATATATGTGTGTATGTATATATATATATATATTAGGGCTGCAACTAACGATTAATTTGATAATCGATTAATCTGTCGATTATTACTTTGATTAATAATCGGATAAAAGAGACAAACTACATTTCTATCCTATCCAGTATTTTATTGGAAAAAAAACAGCATACTGGCACCATACTTATTTTGATTATTGTTTCTCAACTGTTTGTAAATGTTGCAGTTTATAAATAAACGTTTATTTAAAATAAAATAAAAAGCCTCTGCGCATGCGCATAGCATAGATCCAACGAATCGATGACTAAATTAATCGCCAACTATTTTTATAATGGATTGTAATGGATTAGTTGTTGCAGCCCTAATAGACAACTTTACCCTATGATTTATAAAAAGATAATTGCAAAGCAAAACGTGGAAACGGCAGTTTCACGTGAACATGTGTACCTGAAGGTGGAGTGCCATCCCTTCCTGACCCAAGAGAAGCTGATCAGCTACTGCAACTCTAAGGGCATCTCTGTGACTGCCTACAGTCCCCTGGGCTCTCCCGATAGACCTTGGTAAGTTTTGCCTTGTGCTTCTCGCCAACGCCACATCACAATATCGCCATCTTGGCACTCTGCAGTGTGTGATGATGTTCGTTCCAGGGCGAAGCCAGACGACCCATCCCTTCTGGAGCATCCTGACATCAAAGCAATCGCTGCGAAGCACAAGAAGACAACTGCTCAGGTACGCTGCCAATATCATTGTTTTTTATTTGAAAAAAAAGTGTTCTAATGGGTTGTTTCTTCTT
Source organism: Entelurus aequoreus (assembly GCF_033978785.1). Taxonomy (NCBI): domain Eukaryota; kingdom Metazoa; phylum Chordata; class Actinopteri; order Syngnathiformes; family Syngnathidae; genus Entelurus; species Entelurus aequoreus. The sequence goes on along the minus strand of NC_084742.1, from coordinate 350,394 downwards.
TCTTTGCCAGGTCCTGATCCGTTTCCACATCCAGCGTAATGTTGTGGTGATTCCCAAATCAATCACCCCTCACCGTATTCAGGAGAATTTTCAGGTAAGGACAAAAAACAAGTATGTTTCTCTCACACTTTGTGTTGAAAAAAAAAGTAATTTGCAGGTGTTTGACTTCCAACTGAGCGACGAGGACATGAAAACCATATTGGGCTTCAATCGCAACTGGAGAGTTTGCCCCTTTCTAATGTGAGTTTGTGTTTGAAAATGATTGTTTTTTGAATAGAGTTTTGTTCAATATGTTTTACTTGACTTCAGGAACAAGAAGCACAAGGACTACCCTTTCCACGCTGAATTCTGACACGGAGCGCGTGCGGAGGTTTGCTAACATCGTGTCCCAAGATGAGTAGCTTTATTATAGCACTGGTACTGTTCCATGTGGCCTTCACGCGTTACATTTGGCCTGGGAAAAACTGCTTTCCGTCAACCAATTGAACCCTAAAAATCAATCCTCATTCCTATTACGGTATTCATCCATTTTCAGTAATCATATCAACTTCATATTGGCCATGTAAAGAATAATTGTATGATTTCCCATAGGACGCCAGCACTTCCCATTATTTGCACGAGTCATATGTGGCACTTGTGACTTCACTCCTTGCTGAGTCATGTGTGCTGCTTGTGACTACATATATTTGTACTTCTTTCTTTCGTCTTCCTTTTCACTTCTCATGTGCCAAAGGGCCGCTGTTACTGGTTTTAAAGACCACTTGTGCCAACAACAATTAATAGCTACAAATAAATCAAAAAGCTGATTTAAAAATGTGTAGGTTGTGATAAGGCTTTTTGTTTGTGTTACAATAAAAGTAGATTAAGCAGCTACACGGTTTTGTCTCACTTTGTATTTGTGTGTGTGTGTGTGTGTGTGTTTATGTATAATATGTGTGTGTGTATATGTGTACATGACTCAGCAAGGAATGCCCAAATGAACAGACACTCACAGCACTCAGAAGGGCTCGGAACACCACCCAGCGTGTTGCTAGACAGTGTGCCAATGAATATTGGCAACAACTGTGTAAGGAAATACAGAGCTGTGCCGAGTCCGGAAACACACGCGGCATGTACAACGGCATCAAAAAGGCCCTTGGCCCTGCAGTAAAAGGAATTGCCCCCCTGAAATCTCTGTCAGGGGAGAAGATCACTAACCGGGAGGAACAGATGACCAGATGGGTGGAACACTACTCAGAACTGTACTCCCGTGAAACATCAGTTTCCAATGCTGCCCTTAGTGGTACGAAGGATCTGCCCATCATGGAGGAGCTAGATGAAGTGCCCACTATGGAAGAGCTCAGCAAAGCCATTGATGCCCTCCCAAACGACAAAGCACCAGGTAGCGATAACATCCCACCTGAAGCCATCAAGCACGGGAAACCTGCCCTGCTTCAGCCTCTGTATGAGTTGCTCTGCATGTGCTGGGAGGAAGGTGCAGTCCCACAAGACATGCGTGACGCCACCATTGTGACACTGTATAAAAACAAAGGTGACCGCAGTGACTGCAACAACTACAGAGGGATCTCCCTTCTCAGCATTGTCGGCAAAGTGTATGCACGCATCCTCCTCAACAGGCTGCAGAGACTCGCGGATCGTGTCTATCCAGAATCCCAATGTGGCTTCAGAGCAGGCAGGTCGACAACTGACATGATCTTTTCCCTTCGACAGCTCCAGGAAAAGAGTAGAGAGCAAGGCCAGCCACTCTACATGATGTTCATAGACCTCACCAAGGCCTTCGATCTGGTCAGCAGGGAAGGCCTATTCCAGCTCCTTGAGAAGATTGGCTGCCCCCCAAAGCTCGGCAGCATGGTGACCTCCTTCCATGTCAACATGAAGGGCACAGTCCTGTATGACGGATCATCCTCAGAACCATTCTGTATCAACAGTGGTGTCAAGCAGGGCTGTGTACTTGCACCAACCCTTTTCGGGATTTTCTTTTCCCTGCTCCTGTCTTACGCCTTCGACTCCTCCACTGATGGTGTATACCTGCACACCCGGTCTGATGGGAGATTGTTTAACCTGGCGCGACTGCGTTCTAAGACCAAGGTCAGGACAGTTCTCATCAGGGAGATGTTGTTTGCTGATGATGCAGCCCTCATGACTCACACAGAGGATGCCCTTCAGAGTTTGGCTGACCGCTTTGCCGATGCTTGTAAGCAGTTTGGGCTCACAATAAGCCTGAAGAAGACCAACATCAGTGCACAAGACATCAGTACTGCCCCCTCCATCACAGTTGATAACATCAGACTGGACACTGTGGACGAGTTCACCTACTTGGGATCAACAATCAGCAACAACCTCTCACTGGACATCGAACTGGACAGGCGTCTCGGAAAGGCAAATACCATCATGGCTAGACTGACCAAGAGAGTGTGGGAGAACGGAGCGCTGTCAGAACACACCAAGATCCGTGTATATCAGGCCTGCGTTCTCAGCACCCTTCTCTATGGAAGTGAATCCTGGACCACCTATATGAAGCAAGAACGTCGGCTCAACACCTTCCACATGCGGTGCCTCAGGTGCATCCTCAACATCAGCTGGCAGGACCACATCCCATACACCAACATCCTGCAGCGCGCCAAGATCCCCAGCATGTACTCCCTGCTGAGTCAACGCCGTCTCCGCTGGCTCGGCCATGTCCGACGGATGGAGGATGGAAGACTACCTAAGGACATCATGTATGGACAACTGACCATTGGCACCAGACGAGCTGGTCGCCCCCTACTACGCTTCAAGGACGTCTGCAAAAGAGACATGAAAGCATGCAACATCTCTCCTGACAGCTGGGAGGTACAGGCCATGGACAGAAATGCTTGGCGTCAGACTGTCCACAAGGGCAGTGCAGAAGCTGAGGTGGCAAGAGATCGGCTTGCAGCAGAGAAGAGGAGACGCAGGAAGTGCACTGCAGCAACCCCTCAAACCCAGGCCACCTTATTCATTTGCACAAACTGCAATAAAGACTGTCACTCACAGATCGGACTGCGCAGCCATAGCAGACGATGCCAAACAACATGACAAGACTCCAGACGCGCATCAGTATGGTCTCTCGAGACTGAGCTGCCGATGATGATGATGATATGTGTATATATATTTCTGTGTATATATGTATTTGTGTGTATGTATATAATATATATGTGTGTGTGTATATATATATATATATATATATATATATATATATATATAATGTGTGTGTATATACTGTATATATATATTATGTCAGACCCACTCGACACCGAGGATGTCGTTGTGGCTTGTACAGCCCTTTGAGACACTTGTGATTTAGGGCTATATAAATAAACATTGATTGATTGATTGATTGATATATAATATGTGTATATATATATATGTGTGTATATATATATATATATATATATATATATATATATATATATATATATATATATATATATATATATATATATATATATATATATATATATATATATATATATATATATAGTGTGTGTGTGCATGTGTATATATACACGTGTGTGTGTGTGTGTGTGTGTGTGTGTATATACAGTACAGGGTAAAAGTTTGGGCACACCTTCTCCTCATTCAATGCTTTTTCTTTATTTTCATGACTATTCTATATCTACATTGTAGATGGTCAATGAAGGCATGAAAACTATGAAAGAACACGTGGAGTTATGTACTTAACAAAAAGAGGTAAAATAGCCACCCTTTGCTCTGATTACTGCTTTGTACACTCTTGGCATTCTCTCAAATCTCAAAATCTGCATGATTTGCATTGTTGTTGATGGGGAAGGGATCTGTGGTTCCTCTCTACATCACGGATCATGCAACTGGCTTGCTCAAAATAGCTCGGCAATCTCTGTGAGATTGATACCATTTTGATCATATCTATTTACTCGCAACCTTTAAGTCTTTTGGTGTCATGAATCAGATGTATGTGATAATAGCTTCAATATAGAGACAACTTGTTCTTCCAATATACTGGAAATGTAACTTCCACCCAACACACCATCAAAAATGTCAGGAAGATTGGAGCTTGTCGAAGGAAGTTAAGACTGTTACAACTTTCCGCCACACGGTGGCGATATTGGCAACACTGCAGCGATGCAGTTGCATCCCACTCATTAGTGTGAGCCACCATCAACAAATTGGAGAAGATCGGAGCGTATGGAAGGAAGTTATGACTGTTATCATTTTTCATCAGTGATTGAACTTCGGGAAGTGTCTCCACATTGTATATGAAGATACACAATTATAGTACAGTATAGTCAACAGGGAGATTGGCTTTCGTGATCGGCATTAAAAGATATTTATGGGCAATGGCAATCATCCTTTTTCATGAAAACCGTCCGATAGTGATCGGTGGTCAATCAATGGTAGTACACAGTGGTACCTCGTGTTAGACTCCAGCCTCGTTCTTTTGTAGAACAGTCTGAGGCAAGTTACTTCTGAAAGATTTAACAAGGTTTATTCAACTCTACATGCCCCTAAAGCTGACCAACACGCCGGATTGTAGTCAGCTGGAGGCGTGTCTTAATGACATTAAACAATGGATGTCCGCTAACTTTTTGCAACTCAACGCTAAGAAAAGGGAAATGCTGATTATCGGTCCTGCTAGACACCGACATCTATTTAATAATACCACCTTAACATTTGACAACCAAACAATTAAACAAGGAGACTCGGTAAAGAATCTGGGTATTATCTTCCACCCAACTCTCTCGTTTGAGTCACACATTAAGAGTGTTACTAAAACAACTCTCTCGTTTGAGTCACACATTAAGAGTGTTACTAAAACAACTCTCTCGTTTGAGTCACACATTAAGAGTGTTACTAAAACAACTCTCTGGTTTGAGTCACACATTAAGAGTGTTACTAAAACAACTCTCTCGTTTGAGTCACACATTAAGAGTGTTACTAAAACAACTCTCTCGTTTGAGTCACACATTAAGAGTGTTACTAAAACAACTCTCTCGTTTGAGTCACACATTAAGAGTGTTACTAAAACAACTCTCTCGTTTGAGTCACACATTAAGAGTGTTACTAAAACGGCCTTCTTTCATCTCCGTAATATCGCTAAAATTCGTTCCATCTTGTCCACTAGCGACGCTGAGATCATTATTCATGCGTTCGTTACGTCTCGTCTCGATTACTGTAACGTATTATTTTCGGGCCTCCCTATGTCTAGCATTAAAAGATTACAGTTGGTACAAAATGCGGCTGCAAGGCTTTTGACAAAAACAAGAAAGTTTGATCATATTACGCCTATACTGTATATACCTTTATATACATATATATATATACCTATACTGGCTCACTTGCACTGGCTTCCTGTGCACTTAAGATGCGACTTTAAGGTTTTACTACTTACGTATAAAATATTACACGGTTTAGCTCCAGCCTATCTCGCCGATTGTATTGTACCATATGTCCCGACAAGAAATCTGCGTTCAAAGAACTCCGGCTTATTAGTGATTCCCAGAGCCAAAAAAAAAGTCTGCGGGCTATAGAGCGTTTTCTATTGGGGCTCCAGTACTCTGGAATGCCCTCCCGGTAACAGTTAGAGATGCTACCTCAGTAGAAGCATTTAAGTCTCATCTTAAAACTCATTTGTATAATCTAGCCTTTAAATAGACCCCCCTTTTTTAGACCAGTTGATCTGCCGTTTCTTTTCTTCTCTCCTCTTCTCCCCTGTCCCTTGCGAGGGGGAGTTGCATAGGTCCGGTGGCCATGGATGAAGTGCTGGCTGTCCAGAGTCGGGACCCCGGGTGGACCACTAGCCTGTGCATCGGTTGGGGACATCTCTGCGCTGCTGACCCGTCTCCGCTCGGGATGGTTTCCTGTTGGCCCCGCTGTGGACTGGACTCCCGCTGATGTGTTGGATCCACTGTGGACTGGACTTTCACAATGTTATGTCAGACCCACTCGGCATCCGTTGCTTTCGGTCTCCCCTAGAGGGGGGGGGTTACCCACATATGCGGTCCTCTCCAAGGTTTCTCATAGTCATTCACCGACGTCCCACTGGGGTGAGTTTTTCCTTGCCCGTATGTGGGCTCTGTACCGAGGATGTCGTTGTGGCTTGTACAGCCCTTTGAGACACTTGTGATTTAGGGCTATATAAATAAACATTGATTGATTGATTGATTGATATTTAATATATGTTCATGCTGTCACCATTAAATGTTCATATTTAATACATGTTCATACTGTCACAATTAAATGCTCATATTTAATATATGTTCATGCTGTCACCATTAAATGTTCATATTTAATATATGTTCATGCTGTCACCATTAAATGCTCATATTTAATATATGTTCATGCTGTCACCATTAAATGCTCATATTTAATATATGTTCATGCTGTCACCATTAAATGCTCATATTTAATATATGTTCATGCTGTCACCATGAAATGCTCATATTTAATATATGTTCATGCTGTCACCATTAAATGCTCATATTTAATATGTTTGCTGCCACCATTAAATGTTCATATTTAATATATGTTCATGCTGTCACCATTAAATGTTCATATTTAATATATGTTCATGCTGTCACCATTAAATGATCATATTTAATATATGTTCATGCTGCCACCATTAAATGCTCATATTTAATATATGTTCATGCTGTCACCAATAAATGCTCATATTTAATATATGTTCATGCTGTCACCATGAAATGCTCATATTTAATATATGTTCATGCTGTCACCATTAAATGCTCATATTTAATATGTTTGCTGCCACCATTAAATGTTCATATTTAATATATGTTCATGCTGTCACCATTAAATGTTCATATTTAATATATGTTCATGCTGTCACCATTAAATGATCATATTTAATATATGTTCATGCTGTCACCATTAAATGATCATATTTAATATATGTTCATGCTGTCACCATTAAATGCTCATATTTAATATATGTTCATGCTGTCACCATTAAATGTTCATATTTAATACATGTTCATACTGTCACAATTAAATGCTCATATTTAATATATGTTCATGCTGTCACCAATAAATGTTCATATTTAATATATGTTCATGCTGTCACCATTAAATGTTCATATTTAATATATGTTCATGCTGTCACCATTAAATGCTCATATTTAATATATGTTCATGCTGTCACCATTAAATGCTCATATTTAATATATGTTCATGCTGTCACCATTAAATGCTCATATTTAATATATGTTCATGCTGTCACCATGAAATGCTCATATTTAATATATGTTCATGCTGTCACCATTAAATGCTCATATTTAATATGTTTGCTGCCACCATTAAATGTTCATATTTAATATATGTTCATGCTGTCACCATTAAATGTTCATATTTAATATATGTTCATGCTGTCACCATTAAATGATCATATTTAATATATGTTCATGCTGTCACCATTAAATGCTCATATTTAATATATGTTCATGCTGTCACCATTAAATGTTCATATTTAATATATGTTCATGCTGCCACCAATAAATGCTCATATTTAATATATGTTCATGCTGTCACCATTAAATGCTCATATTTAATATATGTTCATGCTGTCACCATTAAATGCTCATATTTAATATATGTTCATGCTGTCACCATTAAATGTTCATATTTAATATATGTTCATGCTGTCACCATTAAATGCTCATATTTAATATATGTTTGCTGTCACCAATAAATGTTCATATTTAATATATGTTCATGCTGTCACCATTAAATGTTCATATTTAATATATGTTTGCTGTCACCAATAAATGTTCATATTTAATATATGTTCATGCTGCCACCATTAAATGCTCATATTTAATATATGTTCATGCTGTCACCAATAAATGCTCATATTTAATATATGTTCATGCTGTCACCAATAAATGCTCATATTTAATATATGTTTGCTGTCACCATTAAATGTTCATATTTAATATATGTTCATGCTGTCACCATTAAATGCTCATATTTAATATATGTTCATGCTGTCACCATTAAATGCTCATATTTAATATATGTTCATGCTGTCACCATGAAATGCTCATATTTAATATATGTTCATGCTGTCACCATTAAATGCTCATATTTAATATGTTTGCTGCCACCATTAAATGTTCATATTTAATATATGTTCATGCTGTCACCATTAAATGTTCATATTTAATATATGTTCATGCTGTCACCATTAAATGATCATATTTAATATATGTTCATGCTGCCACCATTAAATGCTCATATTTAATATATGTTCATGCTGTCACCAATAAATGCTCATATTTAATATATGTTCATGCTGTCACCATGAAATGCTCATATTTAATATATGTTCATGCTGTCACCATTAAATGCTCATATTTAATATGTTTGCTGCCACCATTAAATGTTCATATTTAATATATGTTCATGCTGTCACCATTAAATGTTCATATTTAATATATGTTCATGCTGTCACCATTAAATGATCATATTTAATATATGTTCATGCTGTCACCATTAAATGATCATATTTAATATATGTTCATGCTGTCACCATTAAATGCTCATATTTAATATATGTTCATGCTGTCACCATTAAATGTTCATATTTAATACATGTTCATACTGTCACAATTAAATGCTCATATTTAATATATGTTCATGCTGTCACCAATAAATGTTCATATTTAATATATGTTCATGCTGTCACCATTAAATGTTCATATTTAATATATGTTCATGCTGTCACCATTAAATGCTCATATTTAATATATGTTCATGCTGTCACCATTAAATGCTCATATTTAATATATGTTCATGCTGTCACCATTAAATGCTCATATTTAATATATGTTCATGCTGTCACCATGAAATGCTCATATTTAATATATGTTCATGCTGTCACCATTAAATGCTCATATTTAATATGTTTGCTGCCACCATTAAATGTTCATATTTAATATATGTTCATGCTGTCACCATTAAATGTTCATATTTAATATATGTTCATGCTGTCACCATTAAATGATCATATTTAATATATGTTCATGCTGTCACCATTAAATGCTCATATTTAATATATGTTCATGCTGTCACCATTAAATGTTCATATTTAATATATGTTCATGCTGCCACCAATAAATGCTCATATTTAATATATGTTCATGCTGTCACCATTAAATGCTCATATTTAATATATGTTCATGCTGTCACCATTAAATGCTCATATTTAATATATGTTCATGCTGTCACCATTAAATGTTCATATTTAATATATGTTCATGCTGTCACCATTAAATGCTCATATTTAATATATGTTTGCTGTCACCAATAAATGTTCATATTTAATATATGTTCATGCTGTCACCATTAAATGTCATATTTAATATATGTTTGCTGTCACCAATAAATGTTCATATTTAATATATGTTCATGCTGCCACCATTAAATGCTCATATTTAATATATGTTCATGCTGTCACCATAAATGCTCATATTTAATATATGTTCATGCTGTCACCAATAAATGCTCATATTTAATATATGTTTGCTGTCACCATTAAATGTTCATATTTAATATATGTTCATGCTGTCACCATTAAATGCTCATATTTAATATATGTTCATGCTGTCACCATTAAATGCTCATATTTAATATATGTTCATGCTGTCACCAATAAATGTTCATATTTAATATATGTTCATGCTGTCACCAATAAATGTTCATATTTAATATATGTTCATGCTGTCACCATTAAATGCTCATATTTAATATGTTTGCTGTCACCATTAAATGATCATAATTTAATATATGTTCATGCTGTCACCATTAAATGTCATATTTAATATATGTTCATGCTGTCACCATTAAATGCTCATTTTTAATATATGTTCATGCTGTCACCATTAAATGCTTCATTTTTAATATATGTTCATGCTGTCACCAATAAATGTTCATATTTAATATATGTTCATGCTGTCACCATTAAATGCTCATATTTAATATATGTTCATGCTGTCACAATTAAATGCTCATATTTAATATACGTTCATGCTGTCACCATTAAATGTTCATATTTAATATATGTTCATGCTGTCACCATTAAATGCTCATATTTTAATATATGTTCATGCTGTCACCATTAAATGCTCATATTTAATATATGTTCATGCTGTCACCATTAAATGCTCATATTTAATATATGTTCATGCTGTCACCATTAAATGTTCATATTTAATATATGTTCATGCTGTCACCATTAAATGCTCATATTTAATATATGTTCATGCTGTCACCATTAAATGCTCATATTTAATATATGTTCATGCTGTCACCATTAAATGCTCATATTTAATATATGTTCATGCTGTCACCATTAAATGCTCATATTTAATATATGTTCATGCTGTCACCATTAAATGCTCATATTTAATATATGTTCATGCTGTCACCATTAAATGCTCATATTTAATATATGTTCATGCTGTCACCATTAAATGCTCATATTTAATATATGTTCATGCTGTCACCATTAAATGCTCATATTTAATATATGTTCATGCTGTCACCATTAAATGCTCATATTTAATATATGTTCATGCTGTCACCATTAAATGCTCATATTTAATATATGTTCATGCTGTCACCATTAAATGCTCATATTTAATATATGTTCATGCTGTCACCATTAAATGCTCATATTTAATATATGTTCATGCTGTCACCATTAAATGTTCATATTTAATATATGTTCATGCTGTCACCATTAAATGCTCATATTTAATATATGTTCATGCTGTCACCAATAAATGTTCATATTTAATATATGTTTGCATGCACCATTAAATGTTCATATTTAATATATGTTCATGCTGTCACCCATTAAATGCTCATATTTAATATATGTTCATGCTGTCACCAATAAATGTTCATATTTATATATGTTCATGCTGTCACCATTAAATGTTCATATTTAATATATGTTCATGCTGTCACCATTAAATGCTCATATTAATTATATGTTCATGCTGTCACCATTAAATGCTCATATTTAATATATGTTCATGCTGTCACCATTAAATGTTCATATTTAATATATGTTCATGCTGTCACCATTAAATGCTCATATTTAATATATGTTCATAGTGTCACCATTAAATGCTCATATTTAATATATGTTCATGCTGTCACCATTAAATGCTCATATTTAATATATGTTCATGCTGTCACCATTAAATGCTCATATTTAATATGTTTGCTGCCACCATTAAATGTTCATATTTAATATATGTTCATGCTGTCACCATTAAATGTTCATATTTAATATATGTTCATGCTGTCACCATTAAATGCTCATATTTAATATATGTTCATGCTGTCACCATTAAATGCTCATATTTAATATATGTTCATGCTGTCACCATTAAATGCTCATATTTAATATATGTTCATGCTGTCACCATTAAATGCTCATATTTAATATATGTTCATGCTATCACCATTAAATGCTCATATTTAATATATGTTCATGCTGTCACCATTAAATGTTCATATTTAATATATGTTCATGCTGTCACCATTAAATGTTCATATTTAATATATGTTCATGCTGTCACCATTAAATGCTCATATTTAATATATGTTCATGCTGTCACCATTAAATGCTCATATTTAATATATGTTCATGCTGTCACCATTAAATGTTCATATTTAATATATGTTCATGCTGTCACCATTAAATGTTCATATTTAATATATGTTCATGCTGGCACCATTAAATGCTCATATTTAATATATGTTCATGCTGTCACCATTAAATGTTCATATTTAATATATGTTCATGCTGTCACCATTAAATGCTCATATTTAATATATGTTCATGCTGTCACCAATAAATGTTCATATTTAATATATGTTTGCTGCCACCATTAAATGTTCATATTTAATATATGTTCATGCTGCCACCATTAAATGTTCATATTTAATATATGTTCATGCTGTCACCATTAAATGTTCATATTTAATATATGTTCATGCTGCCACCATTAAATGTTCATATTTAATATATGTTCATGCTGCCACCATTAAATGTTCATATTTAATATGTGTTCATGCTGCCACCATTAAATGTTCATATTTAATATATGTTCATGCTGCCACCATTAAATGTTCATATTTAATATATGTTCATGCTGTCACCATTAAATGCTCATATTTAATATATGTTCATGCTGTCACCATTAAATGCTCATATTATGTTCATGCTGTTTTCATTTGCATGAGCCAAAACACTCAAAAAGAAATACAATTGTACTAAACACACACACACACACACACACACACACACACACACACACACACACACACACACACACACACACACACACACACACACACACACACACACACACACATTCCTTCCGTTGCTTGGGCACCACCATCACCCAGGACCATCACCCATCACCCATCACCATCACCCATGACCATCACCATCACCCAGGACCATCACCCATCACCCATCACCATCACCCATGACCATCACCATCACCCAGGACCTCAAGTGTGAGCCGACCATCAGCTCCCTCATCAAGAAGGCCCAGCAGAGGATGTACTTCCTGCGGCAGCTGAGGAAACTGAAGGTGCCGACCGAGATGCTGGTGCAGTTTTACTCAGCCATCATGGAGTCCATCCTCACCTCCTCCATCACCGTGTGGTTCCCCGCGCCACAGTCCAGGATAAGCATGGACTGCAGCGCATGGTACGTGCTGCTGAGAAGGTGATTGGCTGCAAGCTCCCATCCCTCCAGGACCTGTTCTCCTCCAGGACCAGGAAGCATGTGGGTCGGATCATAGCTGACTCTTCTCACCCTGGACACACACTATTCTCCCCTCTCCCTTTCAGGCAGGAGACTACGCTCCATCCAGGCAGGAGACTACGCTCCATCCAGGTAGGAGACTACGCTCCATCCAGGCCGGATACTACGCTCCATCCAGGCAGGAGACTACGCTCCATCCAGGTAGGAGACTACGCTCCATCCAGGCAGGAGACTATGCTCCATCCAGGTAGGAGACTACGCTCCATCCAGGCAGGAGACTATGCTCCATCCAGGGAGGAGACTACGCTCCATCCAGGGAGGAGACTACGCTCCATCCAGGCAGGAGACTACGCTCCATCCAGGTAGGAGACTACGCTCCATCCAGGTAGGAGACTACGCTCCATCCAGGCAGGAGACTACGCTCCATCCAGGCAGGAGACTACGCTCCATCCAGGCAGGAGACTACGCTCCATCCAGGCAGGAGACTACGCTCCATCCAGGTAGGAGACTACGCTCCATCCAGGCCGGAGGACTACGCTCCATCCAGGCAGGAGACTACGCTCCATCCAGGTAGGAGACTACGCTCCATCCAGGCAGGAGACTATGCTCCATCCAGGTAGGAGACTATGCTCCATCCAGGCAGGAGACTACGCTCCATCCAGGCAGGAGACTACGCTCCATCCAGGTAGGAGACTACGCTCCATCCAGGCAGGAGACTACGCTCCATCCAGGCAGGAGACTACGCTCCATCCAGGCAGGAGACTACGCTCCATCCAGGTAGGAGACTACGCTCCATCCAGGCAGGAGACTATGCTCCATCCAGGTAGGAGACTATGCTCCATCCAGGCAGGAGACTACGCTCCATCCAGGCAGGAGACTACGCTCCATCCAGGCAGGAGACTACGCTCCATCCAGGTAGGAGACTACGCTCCATCCAGGCAGGAGACTACGCTCCATCCAGGCAGGAGACTACGCTCCATCCAGGTAGGAGACTACGCTCCATCCAGGCAGGAGACTACGCTCCATCCAGGCAGGAGACTACGCTCCATCCAGGCAGGAGACTACGCTCCATCCAGGTAGGAGACTACGCTCCATCCAGGCAGGAGACTACGCTCCATCCAGGTAGGAGACTACGCTCCATCCAGGCAGGAGACTACGCTCCATCCAGGTAGGAGACTTACGCTCCATCCAGGCAGGAGACTACGCTCCATCCAGGCAGGAGACTACGCTCCATCCAGGCAGGAGACTACGCTCCATCCAGGCAGGAGACTACGCTCCATCCAGGTAGGAGACTACGCTCCATCCAGGCAGGAGACTACGCTCCATCCAGGCAGGAGACTACGCTCCATCCAGGCAGGAGACTACGCTCCATCCAGGCAGGAGACTACGCTCCATCCAGGCAGGAGACTACGCTCCATCCAGGCAGGAGACTACGCTCCATCCAGGTAGGAGACTACGCTCCATCCAGGCAGGAGACTACGCTCCATCCAGGTAGGAGACTACGCTCCATCCAGGCAGGAGACTACGCTCCATCCAGGTAGGAGACTACGCTCCATCCAGGCAGGAGACTACGCTCCATCCAGGCAGGAGACTACGCTCCATCCAGGCAGGAGACTACGCTCCATCCAGGCAGGAGACTACGCTCCATCCAGGTAGGAGACTACGCTCCATCCAGGCAGGAGACTACGCTCCATCCAGGCAGGAGACTACGCTCCATCCAGGTAGGAGACTACGCTCCATCCAGGCAGGAGACTACGCTCCATCCAGGCAGGAGACTACGCTCCATCCAGGTAGGAGACTACGCTCCATCCAGGCAGGAGACTACGCTCCATCCAGGTAGGAGATTACGCTCCATCCAGGCAGGAGACTACGCTCCATCCAGGCAGGAGACTACGCTCCATCCAGGCAGGAGACTACGCTCCATCCAGGCAGGAGACTACGCTCCATCCAGGTAGGAGACTACGCTCCATCCAGGCAGGAGACTACGCTCCATCCAGGTAGGAGACTACGCTCCATCCAGGCAGGAGACTACGCTCCATCCAGGCAGGAGACTACGCTCCATCCAGGTAGGAGACTACGCTCCATCCAGGCAGGAGACTACGCTCCATCCAGGTAGGAGATTACGCTCCATCCAGGCAGGAGACTACGCTCCATCCAGGCAGGAGACTACGCTCCATCCAGGCAGGAGACTACGCTCCATCCAGGCAGGAGACTACGCTCCATCCAGGCAGGAGACTACGCTCCATCCAGGTAGGAGACTACGCTCCATCCAGGCAGGAGACTACGCTCCATCCAGGTAGGAGATTACGCTCCATCCAGGCAGGAGACTACGCTCCATCCAGGCAGGAGACTACGCTCCATCCAGGCAGGAGACTACGCTCCATCCAGGCAGGAGACTACGCTCCATCCAGGTAGGAGACTACGCTCCATCCAGGCAGGAGACTACGCTCCATCCAGGCAGGAGACTACGCTCCATCCAGGTAGGAGACTACGCTCCATCCAGGCAGGAGACTACGCTCCATCCAGGTAGGAGACTACGCTCCATCCAGGCAGGAGACTACGCTCCATCCAGGTAGGAGACTACGCTCCATCCAGGCAGGAGACTACGCTCCATCCAGGTAGGAGGACTATGCTCCATCCAGGCAGGAGACTACGCTCCATCCAGGTAGGAGACTACGCTCCATCCAGGCAGGAGACTACGCTCCATCCAGGCAGGAGACTACGCTCCATCCAGGCAGGAGACTACGCTCCATCCAGGCAGGAGACTACGCTCCATCCAGGTAGGAGACTACGCTCCATCCAGGCAGGAGACTACGCTCCATCCAGGTAGGAGATTACGCTCCATCCAGGCAGGAGACTACGCTCCATCCAGGCAGGAGACTACGCTCCATCCAGGTAGGAGACTACGCTCCATCCAGGCAGGAGACTACGCTCCATCCAGGTAGGAGATTACGCTCCATCCAGGCAGGAGACTACGCTCCATCCAGGCAGGAGACTACGCTCCATCCAGGCAGGAGACTACGCTCCATCCAGGCAGGAGACTACGCTCCATCCAGGCAGGAGACTACGCTCCATCCAGGTAGGAGACTACGCTCCATCCAGGCAGGAGACTACGCTCCATCCAGGTAGGAGATTACGCTCCATCCAGGCAGGAGACTACGCTCCATCCAGGCAGGAGACTACGCTCCATCCAGGCAGGAGACTACGCTCCATCCAGGCAGGAGACTACGCTCCATCCAGGCAGGAGACTACGCTCCATCCAGGTAGGAGACTATGCTCCATCCAGGCAGGAGACTACGCTCCATCCAGGTAGGAGATTACGCTCCATCCAGGCAGGAGACTACGCTCCATCCAGGCAGGAGATTACGCTCCATCCAGGCAGGAGACTACGCTCCATCCAGGCAGGAGACTACGCTCCATCCAGGTAGGAGACTACGCTCCATCCAGGCAGGAGACTACGCTCCATCCAGGCAGGAGACTATGCTCCATCCAGGCAGGAGACTACGCTCCATCCAGGCAGGAGATTACGCTCCATCCAGGTAGGAGACTACGCTCCATCCAGGTAGGAGACTACGCTCCATCCAGGCAGGAGACTACGCTCCATCCAGGCAGGAGATTACGCTCCATCCAGGCAGGAGACTATGCTCCATCCAGGCAGGAGACTACGCTCCATCCAGGTAGGAGATTACGCTCCATCCAGGTAGGAGACTACGCTCCATCCAGGCAGGAGACTACGCTCCATCCAGGCAGGAGACTACGCTCCATCCAGGCAGGAGACTACGCTCCATCCAGGCAGGAGATTACGCTCCATCCAGGCAGGAGACTACGCTCCATCCAGGCAGGAGACTACGCTCCATCCAGGTAGGAGACTACGCTCCATCCAGGCAGGAGACTACGCTCCATCCAGGCAGGAGACTATGCTCCATCCAGGCAGGAGACTACGCTCCATCCAGGCAGGAGACTACGCTCCATCCAGGTAGGAGATTACGCTCCATCCAGGCAGGAGACTACGCTCCATCCAGGCAGGAGATTACGCTCCATCCAGGCAGGAGACTATGCTCCATCCAGGCAGGAGACTACGCTCCATCCAGGTAGGAGATTACGCTCCATCCAGGTAGGAGACTACGCTCCATCCAGGCAGGAGACTACGCTCCATCCAGGCAGGAGACTACGCTCCATCCAGGCAGGGAGACTACGCTCCATCCAGGCAGGAGACTACGCTCCATCCAGGCAGGAGATTACGCTCCATCCAGGCAGGAGATTACGCTCCATCCAGGTAGGAGACTACGCTCCATCCAGGTAGGAGACTACGCTCCATCCAGGCAGGAGACTACGCTCCATCCAGGCAGGAGATTACGCTCCATCCAGGCAGGAGACTACGCTCCATCCAGGCAGGAGATTACGCTCCATCCAGGCAGGAGACTACGCTCCATCCAGGCAGGAGATTACGCTCCATCCAGGTAGGAGACTACGCTCCATCCAGGCAGGAGACTACGCTCCATCCAGGCAGGAGACTACGCTCCATCCAGGCAGGAGATTACGCTCCATCCAGGTAGGAGACTACGCTCCATCCAGACCCACACCTCCCTCCACCTGAACACTTTTTCCCCTCGGCCATCAGACACATGAACAATAACAAGATCTGATAGTTCAGTTACAGCTCATGTTATTACCTATTCTGTGTTATATGTCTGTTTTATGTTGCACCTTTGCACCAAGTACAATTCCTAGTTTGTCAACCCTTTCTCAAACAATGGCAATAAAAACTATTCTGATTCTGAAAACACCTTCAACTAACCTTCACAACAACAAGAAGAAAACACCTTCAACTAACCTTCACAACAAGAAGAAAACACCTTCAACTAACCTTCACAACAAGAAGAAAACACCTTCAACTAACCTTCACAACAACAAGAAGAAAACACCTTCAACTAACCTTCACAACAAGAAGAAAACACCTTCAACTAACCTTCACAACAAGAAGAAAACACCTTCAACTAACCTTCACAACAACAAGAAGAAAACACCTTCAACTAACCTTCACAACAACAAGAAGAAAACACCTTCAACTAACCTTCACAACAACAAGAAGAAAACACCTTCAACTAACCTTCACAACAACAAGAAGAAAACACCTTCAACTAACCTTCACAACAAGAAGAAAACACCTTCAACTAACCTTCACAACAACAAGAAGAAAACACCTTCAACTAACCTTCACAACAAGAAGAAAACACCTTCAACTAACCTTCACAACAACAAGAAGAAAACACCTTCAACTAACCTTCACAACAAGAAGAAAACACCTTCAACTAACCTTCACAACAACAAGAAGAAAACACCTTCAACTAACCTTCACAACAAGAAGAAAACACCTACAACTAACCTTCACAACAAGAAGAAAACACCTTCAACTAACCTTCACAACAAGAAGAAAACACCTTCAACTAACCTTCACAACAAGAAGAAAACACCTACAACTAACCTTCACAACAAGAAGAAAACACCTTCAACTAACCTTCACAACAACAAGAAGAAAACACCTTCAACTAACCTTCACAACAACAAGAAGAAAACACCTTCAACTAACCTTCACAACAAGAAGAAAACACCTTCAACTAACCTTCACAACAACAAGAAGAAAACACCTTCAACTAACCTTCACAACAACAAGAAGAAAACACCTTCAACTAACCTTCACAACAAGAAGAAAACACCTTCAACTAACCTTCACAAGAAGAAGAAAACACCTTCAACTCCCCTTCTTAAGGCAAAAAGGCTTCGCTACACATGTGAAAATGTGTTGATTGTGCAGCCGGGTGTTGCACAATGTGTTTGTTATTCAGTAGCTGTGAGAAAAAGACTTACAGTAGTTCAGTCAGTGAAATGAAAACAGAAGACGTGAGTTTCAGATGCAAAACTTCTGCACATCTTTATTATTTTCACTCAAGTCAAGTTGATGGGACAACTGGTAGAAAATGGATGGATGGATGATGGAAAGTACACCCTTCTTGTTTCCACTCTTCACGTAAACGTAGTCTTATTCTTGTTTCCACACTTCACGTAAACGTACAGTCACATTCTTGTTTCCACTCTTCACGTAAACGTACAGTCACATTCTTGTTTCCACTCTTCACGTAAACGTAGTCTTATTCTTGTTTCCACACTTCACGTAAACGTAGTCTTATTCTTGTTTCCACTATTGACGTAAACGTACAGTCACATTCTTGTTTCCACTCTTCACGTACACGTAGTCTTATTCTTGTTTCCACACTTCACGTAAACGTAGTCTTATTCTTGTTTCCACTATTGACGTAAACGTACAGTCACATTCTTGTTTCCACTCTTCACGTAAACGTACAGTCACATTCTTGTTTCCACTCTTCACATAAACGTACAGTCACATTCTTTTTTCCACTATTGACGTAAACGTACAGTCACATTCTTGTTTCCACTCCACTATTGACGTAAACGTACAGTCACATTCTTTTTTCCACTCTTCACGTAAACGTACAGTCACATTCTTTTTTCCACTATTGACGTAAACGTACAGTCACATTCTTGTTTCCACTCCACTATTGACGTAAACGTACAGTCACATTCTTGTTTCCACTCCACT
Organism: Entelurus aequoreus; assembly: GCF_033978785.1. Lineage (NCBI taxonomy): Eukaryota > Metazoa > Chordata > Actinopteri > Syngnathiformes > Syngnathidae > Entelurus > Entelurus aequoreus. The sequence continues at coordinate 330,970 of NC_084742.1, read as the reverse complement.
ATTGACGTAAACGTACAGTCACATTCTTGTTTCCACTCTTCACGTAAACGTAGTCACATTCTTGTTTCCACTCTTCACGTAAACGTACAGTCACATTCTTTTTTCCACTATTGACGTAAACGTACAGTCACATTCTTGTTTCCACTCTTCACGTAAACGTACAATCACATTCTTGTTTCCACTCCACTATTGACGTAAACGTACAGTCACATTCTTTGCCACATACTTTTTTCTCTTCCAACAATCCTTTGCTTTGACTTTTCTAAAACCCTTTACTCAACTTTCTCTTCTCCATCTTCTTTTCATCCATCATCAAGCACTAAAGTGTCTGCAACTTCAACCCTATGCAAGATACGCTACAACCAGAAGTTCCTCTTGCTACAACCAGAAGTTCCTCTTGCTACAACCAGAAGTTCCTCTTGCTACAACCAGAAGTTCCTCTTGCTACAACCAGAAGTTCATCTTGCTACAACCAGAAGTTCCTCTTGCTACAACCAGAAGTTCCTCTTGCTACAACCAGAAGTTCCTCTTGCTACAACCAGAATTTCCTCTTGCTACAACCAGAAGTTCCTCTTGCTACAACCAGAAGTTCCTCTTGCTACAACCAGAAGTTCCTCTTGCTACAACCAGAAGTTCCTCTTGCTACAACCAGAAGTTCCTCTTGCTACAACCAGAAGCTCCTCTTGCTACAACCAGAAGTTCCTCTTGCTACAACCAGAAGTTCCTCTTGCTACAGCCAGAAGTTCCTCTTGCTACAACCAGAAGTTCCTCTTGCTACAACCAGAAGTTCCTCTTGCTACAGCCAGAAGTTCCTCTTGCTACAGCCAGAAGTTCATCTTGCTACAACCAGAAGTTCCTCTTGCTACAACCAGAAGTTCCTCTTGCTACAGCCAGAAGTTCCTCTTGCTACAACCAGAAGTTCCTCTTGCTACAACCAGAAGTTCCTCTTGCTACAACCAGAAGTTCCTCTTGCTACAACCAGAAGTTCCTCTTGCTACAACCAGAAGTTCCTCTTGCTACAACCAGAAGTTCCTCTTGCTACAACCAGAAGTTCCTCTTGCTACAACCAGAAGCTCCTCTTGCTACAACCAGAAGTTCCTCTTGCTACAACCAGAAGTTCCTCTTGCTACAGCCAGAAGTTCCTCTTGCTACAACCAGAAGTTCCTCTTGCTACAACCAGAAGTTCCTCTTGCTACAGCCAGAAGTTCCTCTTGCTACAGCCAGAAGTTCATCTTGCTACAACCAGAAGTTCCTCTTGCTACAACCAGAAGTTCCTCTTGCTACAGCCAGAAGTTCCTCTTGCTACAACCAGAAGTTCCTCTTGCTACAACCAGAAGTTCCTCTTGCTACAACCAGAAGTTCCTCTTGCTACAACCAGAAGTTCCTCTTGCTACAACCAGAAGTTCCTCTTGCTACAGCCGGAAGTTCATGGTCCCCTTAGAAAAGTTGGCTCAGTAATAAAAAGTATTTGGGATTCCAAAGCAAGGACTATGTTTGTATTTCAAACAAACCAAACCAAGAAGGAGCATGTGGTTGTCGGAGGAATGTATCAAAATAAGAGCACTATTGTATGGCACCTTGTCAAAGAATGTATCAAAATAAGAGCACTCTTGTATGGCACCTTGTCAAAGAAGGTATCAAAATAAGAGCACTCTTGTATGGCACCTTGTCAAAGAAGGTATCAAAATAAGAGCACTCTTGTATGGCACCTTGTCAAAGAAGGTATCAAAATAAGAGCACTCTTGTATGGCACCTTGTCAAAGAATGTATCAAAATAAGAGCACTCTTGTATGGCACCTTGTCAAAGAAGAAGAATGTGTCTTACATTAAAACATGTGCAAGATAAACATTGCTCCTTGTACTAAAGCTAAAAAACCACACATGTAAAGTATAAAAGTGTAAAACTACTTCTTCTGCAGTAAAAAAAAAAAGCTTGAATATTAATAGTAAACAAAGTTTAAAAGACTTCGAACACCAGATTGTTCTTTCAAGTTTTATGCATCCCTTTTTCTATGGCAGGGTTCCCAACTTCTCCTGTATATACTCTTTGCATACTGTACACATACTGTATGTACAGTATACTGTACATACAGTATGTATACTGTACACATACTGTATGTATACTGTACACATACTGTACGTATACTGTACACATACTGTATGTATACTGTACACCTGCTGTACGTATACTGTACACATACTGTATGTATACTGTACACATACTGTACGTATACTGTACACCTACTGTATGTATACTGTACACCTGCTGTACGTATACTGTACACATACTGTATGTATAAGTCAATGATGCAGGATGTGTGTTACAGTGGAACCCGTTTAGGTCGACACATGGGCCCGGCTAACTGACGTCAACATAAACTGTTGTCGACATAACCGCAAGCAGAACTAGCATGTCTTGCACTCTCTGTGATTTAGTCCTGAAGAAAATGGCCGTCTTTGGAGTTTTATTCTCATGATTGAGTTTTCTTACAAAGTCTAACAGAACTCATTTTCTTACAATTCAACTTCTTGCTCAAATCTTTTTTGTCCGTGGCTAACAAACTAAATAACAAGTCAATTGTTGTTGCATTTTGTTAGTTGCTATGATGCAATCTACTAACCCTGTTTCCATATGAGTTGGGAAATGGTGTTAGATGTAAATATAAACAGAATACAATGATTTGCAAATCCTTTTCAAGCCATATTCAGTTGAATATGCTACAAAGACAACATATTTCATGTTCAAACTCATAAACTTTTTTTTTTGGCAAATAATCATTCACTTTATAATTTGATGGCAGCAACACGTGACAAAGAAGTTGTGAAAGGTGGCAATAAATACTGATAAAGTTGAGGAATGCTCATCAAACACTTATTTGGAACATCCCACAGGTGAACAGGCTAATTGGGAACAGGTGGGTGCCATGATTGGCTATAAAAGTAGATTCCATGAAATGCTCAGTCATTCACAAACAAGGATGGGGCGAGGGTCACCACTTTGTCAACAAATGCCTGAGCAAATTGTTGAACAGTTTAAGAACTACCTTTCTCAAGCAGCTATTGCAAGGAATTTAGGGATTTCACCATCTACGCTCCGTAATATCATCAAAGGGTTCAGAGAATGTGGAGAAATCACTGCAGGTAAGCAGCATGGCCGGAAACCAACATTGAATGAGCGTGACCTTCCATCCCTCAGACGGCACTGTATCAAAAAGTGACATCAATCTCTAAAGGATATCACCACATGGGCTCAGGAACACTTCAGAAAACCACTGTCAGTAACTACAGTTGATCGCTACATCTGTAAGTGCAAGTTAAAGCTCTACTATGCAAAGCCAAAGCCATTTATCAACAACACCCAGAAACGCTGTCGGCTTCTCTGGGCCCGAGATCATCTAAGATGGACTCATGCAAAGTGGAAAAGTGTTCTGTGGTCTGACGAGTCCACATTTCAAATTGTTTCTGGAAATATTCGACATTGTGTCATCCGGACCAAATGGGAAGCGAACCATCCAGACTGATATCGATGCAAAGTGTAAAAGGCAGCATGTGTGATGATATGGGGGTGTATTAGTGTGTGATGGTATGGGGGTGTATTAGTGTGTGATGGTATGGGGGTGTATTAGTGTGTGATGGTATGGGGGTGTATTAGTGTGTGATGGTATGGGGGTGTATTAGTGTGTGATGGTATGGGGGTGTATTAGTGGCCAAGACATGGGTAACTTACACATCTGTGAAGGCACCATTAATGCTGAAAGGTACATACAGCTTTTGGAACAACATATGTTGCCATCCAAGCGCCGTCTTTTTCATGGACGCCCCTGCTTATTTCAGCAAGACAATGCCAAGCCACGTGTTACATCATAGTAAAAGAGTGCGGGTACTAGACTGGCCTGCCTGTAGTCCAGACATTGAAAATGTGTGGCACCTGCAATGTGAGAAGGGAGACCCCCGGACTGTTGAACAACTTAAGCTGTACATCAAGCAAGAATGGGAAAGAATTCCACTTCAAAAATGTGTCTCCTCACTTCCCAAACCAAAACTGAGTGTTGTTAAAAGGAAAGGCCATGTAACACAGTGGTGAACATGCCCTTTCACAACTACTTTGGCACGTGTTGCAGCCATGAAATTATAATTATTTTTTGCAAAAAAAAATAAAGTTTATGAGTTTGAACATGAAATATGTTGTCTTTGTAGCATATTCAACTGAATATGGCTTGAAAAGGATTTGCAAATCATTGTATTGCGTTTATATTTACATCTAACACCATTTCCCAACTCATATGGAAACGGGGTTTGTACCTTAAAACTGCCATGCTTTTATTTTGAAGCTGAACAGGAAATCACCATGAGCACATTTTAGAGCTTTGGAATGAGACTAGTCGCTGTTACAACAATACACATGTCAACATAAACGGACCGACTGATCGACATGAGCGGTCATCTGTGTATGTCAACATAAACTTATCGTGTATGTTGACAAGGTACTAGAGGAAGACAATAGACACGGCCTGTCAACATAAACGGAACTATTTCAGACGGACATGACCTGTCACTTTCATGTCAGCAGAAGCGGTTGACCATGTGTGGTGATGTCGAGTGAAGCAGGAAGTTTTGAGTATAGTGAGCAGAAGTTGATTGGTGTATATGCACGTTGTCGACATATACAGGTTGTCAACATTAACAAGTTGTCGCCATAAACTGGTTGTTTACCTAAACGGGTTGTTGACCTAAACGGGTTGTCGACATATACGGGTTGTCAGCACATACAGGTCGTCAACAGAAACAGGTTGTCACCATAAACATGTTGTTGCCATATATTGTACGTGTTGTCAACATTCACGGGTTGTCAACATAAATGGGTTATCGGAATAAATACTGTACATACTGTACGTTGTCGCCAAAAAACGTGTTATCTGCATTTTTGTGTTGTCGACATCAACGTGTAGTCGACATAAATGGGCTGTGGACATCTACAAGTTGTCAACATAAATGTGTAGTCGACATAAACGGGCTGTGGACATGTACAAGTTGTGGACATAAATGTGTTGTCGGCGTAAATGTGTTGTCGGCGTACAGGTGTTGTCGACGTAAAGGTGTTGTGGACATAAATGTGTTGTCGGCGTACAGGTGTTGTGGACATAAATGTGTTGTCGCCGTACAGGTGTTGTGGACATAAATGTGTTGTCGGCGTACAGGTGTTGTGGACATAAATGTGTTGTCGGCGTACAGGTGTTGTGGACATAAATGTGTTGTCAGCGTACAGGTGTGGTGGACATAAATGTGTTGTCGACGTAAAGGTGTTGTGGACATAAATGTGTTGTCGACGTAAAGGTGTTGTGGACATAAATGTCTTGTCAGCGTACAGGTGTGATGGACATAAATGTGTTGTCGGCGTACAGGTGTGGTGGACATAAATGTGTTGTCGGCATACAGGTGTTGTGGACATAAATGTGTTGTCGGCGTACAGGTGTTGTGGACATAAATGTGTTGTCGGCATACAGTGTGTCGTGTTGGCTGCCACAGAGGAGCGTAACAGTAAAGAATAAATAGGAGTGTCAGAGTTTGTGTTGGCGTCACACCATCGTCTCTTTTCTCTTCCCTAAAGAATAAAGAGTCTTCTTCTTCTTTTTGCTTTTGTGAGGCGTTGGCGATGACGAGGAGGAAGGTGCAGGACTCGGAGACGAGGGGCCGCAAGGCGCCGACCGAGTCAACCTCTGAGGACGGTTCTCGTCCGTCTCCTCCATGACCTCCATGACCTCCACGGCCGAGGCGGAGGACGGGTGGGCGTCCGTCACGGGCGATGATGTCTCGGCGTGGGGCCGGTAGACGGAGATGGCAGCGCGGAGACAGTTGAGCCAGCGCTGCTTGTGGAAGACGTCGTTGACCTGCAGCGTGTGCGCCTGGGCCTGGGCCTGGGCCTGGACCTGGACCTGGACCTGGACCTGGCTCGGGTCTTGGGAGCGCACACGGAAAATGTTTTTGGCTGCAAGTAAAGAAAAGGTGAGCGCTGCTCTAATGGAGGAGGCTCGCTCAAGCCTCACCTTTGTCCGGGTTGCTGAAGGCGCCTCTGAAGGAGCCGCCCATCCTGACGTCACCGTCCTGCAGGTCGTCCACCAGCAGGTCCTGCACGGGTATGGGCTGGCGGTACACCTGGAAACACTGCCTCTCGTTTCGGGTGACTGAGCGAGTCAGAACCAGCAGCTCGGTGAACAGGAACACGTGCAGCTTCTGCAAACATTGCTTTGGAAATCAACTACTTCCTCTTTCAACTTCACATTTATTTACTTTTTAAAACAACTACTTCCTCTTTCAACTTCACATTTATTTACTTTTTAAAACAACTACTTCCTCTTTCAACTTCACATTTATTTACTTTTTAAAACAACTACTTCCTCTTTCAACTTCACATTTATTTACTTTTTAAAACAACTACTTCCTCTTTCAACTTCACATTTATTTACTTTTTAAAACTACTTCTTCCTCTTTCAACTTCACATTTATTTACTTTTTAAAACAACTACTTCCTGTTTCAACTTCACATTTCTTTACTTTTTAAAACTACTTCCTGTTTCAACTTCACATTTATTTACTTTTTAAAACAACTACTTCCTGTTTCAACTTCACATTTCTTTACTTTTTAAAACAACTACTTCCTGTTTCAACTTCACATTTATTTACTTTTTAAAACAACTACTTCCTGTTTCAACTTCACATTTATTTACTTTTTAAAACAACTACTTCCTGTTTCAACTTCACATTTCTTTACTTTTTAAATCAACTACTTCCTGTTTCAACTTCACATTTCTTTACTTTTTAAAACAACTACTTCCTGTTTCAACTTCACATTTATTTACTTTTTAAAACAACTACTTCCTGTTTCAACTTCACTTTTATTTACTTTTTAAAACAACTACTTCCTGTTTCAACTGTCACATTTTTATACTTTTTAAATCAACTACTTCCTGTTTCAGCAGTCACTCTTATTTACTTTTTTTTTTTTAAACAACTACTTCCTGCTTCAACTGTCATATTTATTTACTTAAAAAAAGGTCTTTTATTCACTTACTTGTGGTGTTTCAAGCACTTTGGTGGACTTTTACAGCACAGGGTAGAAGAAATGCGGGGACCATTTTGCAATTTCTTTGTCAAGTTTTGTTTAGGTTTTGTTTCTCTTTTTCTGCTTGTGCCTTTTTGTAGTTTTTTATATCGCTGCCCCCCCCCTTTTATTTTCTATTGCCAGGTTAAACGTAAAGTCATTTGGCAACTTGGGATGCAGCGACCATTTGTTTTATTATTCCAGGAATGTACCGACTGGAATCATGGAGTAATGGGACAGAACACAAGCCTCGATGGATCATAGTTCAAATCAACAAATATTTCTTTGCTTGCCATAACCGTCATTCTTTTTTCTAATAAATGCACTTTTAGTGCATTGAAAACATAAACATGTCGCTGTCTCATGAGCGCACATTGAAGGTTTCTGGCACCCCATTGGTCCACATTTCATCCATTTGTAAGGAATAATGGTGACTAGTCGCTACTGTATGCTAATCACCTCACTTTGCACACTCCTCAGTGATTGGACGACTCAACTAAGCACTTCCAAGCCCACGTTGATATGTTTTCGGTATTTGTTAGCGAGTTAGCAAGACGGTGAACATTTTCTAGCGTGGTTGCACGAATCTGTAGAATTTCCACTCTGGCTATGTCCAGAAGCTGAGTGGATCACATCTATGATACGGAGCGTTGTTATTGTCCCCGCCTGCTTGCAAAGAAGGAGCACCGTGTACTCGGTACCAGTCTAATTGTGGCTTACCGTCCCACTCTTGTTGCGAAGCTCCCCGTGACACAGCAGGCTTCTGCACCGCTGGAGGCGAGGGTCTTTCTGCCGCTCGTCCAGGTACTCCAGCTTGTCCATGTAGTACAAGCACTCCGACTCGCCCTTCTTCATGTTGATGTCTGACAGCACAGTTTGGATGATGGAGATCTGAAGCCAAGGATGAAGGGGGTCGTTAGCACGTCTTGCAATCTGGCAGAGTTCAAAAGGTCCTGAGGGGTCTTCCTTACAGCTCGTTCTAAGCTGGCGGTGTCCGGATGCTCTGGCGGAGTGTGTCGGAGGATCTCTTTGAGCAGCAGCGGGTACTTGACCAGGCGGGAGCGCGGGATGTCCAGGAAGCTCCACAGATCCAACTTCCTGCTGAAGGGCGACTCCAGGCAGCGCTGCAGGAAGTCCTGCACGCGCCAGTCCTGTTTCTTCTGGTCCAGGAGGGCCTTAGCTGCCAGCTGTTTGCTGCAGTACTCCTTGTACGCATCCAGCCTTGGTAGCTGCATCACAACAAAGCTCTTCTCTTAGCACCGCTGTCTTCAACACTTGACGCTTCACTGAAATGTCGCTTACCCAATCGACTACAATCTGACCGATCTGTCCCACGGTTCCATTTGAGCCCGTGGCTTTGGAGAGCTGTGCCAGCAAATCCTCATGCAGGGGGATGTAGGCGTCCAGGTCGCCAAAAATGTGAGAGAGCTCCTCTTCAGACATGATGGAGAGCTTCAGCATGGGGTCGTGGTACGCCTGCAGGCAGACAGGAAATTGTTCAACCAATCCAAGCGAGCTTAGAAAAGGTCTGAAGATAAAAGATACATGTTTGAGTACAAACCTTGCGTGCCAGTTGGAGGTCCTCAATGAGGTCCTGTTCTCCGCGAGACAGCTCAAATATGGCCTGAAAATGAGAAGTAGAACACATTAATTTTTGGATTATTGTTTTAAGAACCCATTAGCTGCTGACTAAGACTCCAGACTAATGCCCAAAATCTCTCTGGCCGCCGTCTTTGCCTCGCTTACTTTGCGTTTGAAAGTTTCTAGCCGCTGACAGCTGGCAAAGATGTGGGACATAAGTAGGGGTTTGTCCTCGGTTCTATGTGAACTTACGCAGCCTGGAAAATGGGCCCCAATCAGGCTTTTATTGACACTGCAAATACTGCAGGGATACGTGAAACTTGTCTGGGAGCTTTTAAAGTCTGCTGTCTGGATTTTTCACCCGCAGTGAACTCCTCACCTCCTGCCGCTTGATCTCTTTGGTGGTTAAGGTCCCCTTCTGGTGCATGTCTAGCGTCTCCGACCACAGCGTGCTGTTTCTCCTTTTAGGCGGCGTGGGGGCCGTCGCCTTGCTGCAAGGCTTCTGGGGAACGCCCGGCGACTTGCCATCGCTCCGGAAGGAGGCCTGCGAGCGGGAAAGCCCAACAGGTCAGACTTACTCAACGTTAGTGTTGCTGCGATGGAAGTGATGTCACCAGGCTTACCTGGATTGTTTGGCCGAAGCGCCGGACGGCCCCATTTTTTGCCGGAGAGATGAGGTTGGCTAACGACGACACCCTGCCGAGAGGACGGACACGCTTGGTTCTGGGTTCCTGGGAAGAGAGGAACAAAGTCAGCTAAGTCCTAAGCAGGAACTGGGCTAGGGGCCAGTTAGAGACTGATGATGCTGGTTTTTGGTGGTGAGGGCTGTGACTGGTCCACTTTCAGCACATTCTCATACATCGACTTGCCTAAGTCCACCTTCTCGAACGCCTTCTGTTCTGATTTTGCATCAACATTTGCAATACAACATCGATTAGCTTCAGCTGCGATAACACTCTGCAACAAGCTAAACAATCGACAAGTTCCCCAAAGAGTGTCCACAAAACTTACTTGAGACTTCAAACCCCCCAAATAAAGTCATAAATCCTCTTTATGGACTCATTTTTTGCAGGCTTTGGAGCCAGGAAACAGGAGGAGAAGACGATCAGGCAGACTGGAACGGGTGCAGGGCAGACAGAAATATTGCTTAGTGGGAATATGGAGGCTCAAGGCTTCTGCAGCTGTTGGCTCCATCACGAGAGAGGCAGCCCACCAAAGTATAAGACCCTCCCTCGACTGCTGATCTGCAAGGCAAGGGGGGTCTGGAGGAATGCCAGGAATGCAGGAGACACCCTCTCAGCTGTTCCACATCCATCCACCCCCCCGTGCCCGCTCTGTGACAACAAGCCTTCTTTGAGTCTATCACTGGGGGGAAATCAACGCTTCCCTGTGGCTTGCTGCTGCTCTTTAACGTCCTTTTCCAGACACACTGGCCAGCGTGTCGGCCTGCTCACGCAAAACCAACCACCGGTCACGGAAAAGGAGCCGCCGTCCCCTGTTTGAGTGTTTCCATGTGTTTCCAGTGCTGCTGCAAGTTGACACAAGTTGTTGAACACGGCTCACGTGAGAGCTCAACAACACCTGGGCCAGGTAAATCCCCCACCGCCCAACACCCGACCCTACTTAGCCGGCGAGACAAGAGTCAGAAGTTGCTCGGCTGCATGCCAAAAACAACTTTCAGCCCGCAGATGTTCTTGCAAAACGTGGCGCTGAAAAACTCTGCATGTCCCGACACACCAAGAGAACTTTTTATGGTTCTCCAGGCCACGTGGACACAGCTGTGGAAGCCATCCACCGGCTTCATGGGTCACAGACACAACGTCACAGGCCCTCTCCCAGACCGCAGGAATAAAACCACAGGTTAGCTAAACGTGGGGGTTCCAAAGTCAATATTGGAACAACTCCTGCCCTCTGGGGGAGGGGCAGGCAGGTCCAACATGACAAAAAGGTCAATGGTCCTGGTCTTTGTCAAACAACCCTGGTAATTTGACCTGCAAGCTCCTAAAAACCTTCATCTCCTTGGGGCTGCCGCACTATAGTCTGTGGGAACACAAAAGCCAGTGCTCACGTGTCCTGTGCCCCAGGCTAGTGTTACAAGCTCTGAGCTAACAACTCCAGATGTGCTTTTCCAGCAGAGCGTGGCTGAGAGCAGACCTCCAAAGTTCTTGTTTCCTCAAGTCTGGGAAGTGTCAGACTTCTCCACAGCTCAGCACCTTTACTGTCAGTCCAAGCACAAGTTCCTGGAACAGTACTGACCCAGTCTGCTTAATACCTGTCCACCAACTCATCGAGTCCTGGGCCGCCGGGTTCTGATTATTGGGACAAAAACTGCTTCCTTTTCCACCTAAGATGTGAGACCCAAGAGGTCTACGTGGACCATGTCAACACTATTCTCAAACTCTCTGGACTTTGACTCTCTGAGGTACTTCCTGACCCGCTGGCACCAATCTTTACGACAAGACGGCCAATACACAAAAGTGTGTGTGTGTGTGCGTGTGCGTGTTTGCTTGCGTGTGTGTGTATGCGCGTGTGTGTTTGCTTGCGTGTGTGTGTGTGTGTGTGTGTGTGTGTGTGTGTGTGTGTGTGTGTGTGTGTGTGTCTGTGTCTGTGTCTGTGTCTGTGTCTGTGTGTGTGTGTGTGAAGTAATTAGTAGAAGGTTGAATGTCCTGAGGCGGGTGAGGAAACAGAAACAGGTGAGTGAAATAAACAGATGAGTGAAATAAAAGGTGAGTGATATAAAAGGTGAGTGAAATAAAAGGTGAGTGGTATAAAAGGTGAGTGAAATAGACAGGTGAGTGAAATAAAAGGTGAGTGAAATAAACAGATGAGTGAAATAAAAGGTGAGTGATATAAAAGGTGAGTGATATAAAAGGTGAGTGATATAAAAGGTGAGTGAAATAGACAGGTGAGTGAAATAAACAGATGAGTGAAATAAAAGGTGAGTGATATAAAAGGTGAGTGGTATAAAAGGTGAGTGAAATAAAAGGTGAGTGATATAAAAGGTGAGTGTAATAAAAGGTGAGTGATATAAGAGGTGAGTGAAATAAAAGGTGAGTGGTATAAAAGGTGAGTGAAATAAAAGGTGAATGAAATAAACACATGAGTGAAATAAAAGGTGAGTGATATAAGAGGTGAGTGAAATAAAAGGTGAGTGGTATAAAAGGTGAGTGAAATAGACAGGTGAGTGAAATAAAAGGTGAGTGAAATAAACAGATGAGTGAAATAAAAGGTGAGTGATATGGGTGAGGGCGGACCTACGTCACTTCCGCCTACCAATCCCCTAGCAACCGGGAATTGGTTGAAAACAAAGCAGCTCACAGCGAACACAGCATTGACAGAACAAGCATTTAACGAGCGTTGTGGCTTGGAAGTCGGCGTTAAATCCTTCATTTACGCATTTTTACTTATTCGCATATCGTGTGAAAAAACGAAAATGTATTATTTGCGTCAGACTCGTCTCAGTGAACTTTAAAGCTTCTCAGGCTTAGCTTAGCTTGCTAGTTAGCTTAGCCTGCGCGCTACTAAGAAAGAGACGTGGAAGTTATCAACAACAAGATCAAGTGTTAGTGTATAAAATATTGAGAGATTTGAGGGCTACATGTATTGAATGGCAACATGAAAATTATAGGCTTTATTGGTTTTTAAAAACCCAACTGTTAAGTGCAAATTTAAACGAAACCGGTCTTCAAAATAGCTAGCTAGGCTATAGACTATATAGTATATTACTTACTTAACTTAATCCTCTTCTTCCCGGATGGGAAATAAGGCTTCGACGACTCGACGCCATTCATCTCGCTGCTGTGCTCGTCTCTGTGCCTCGCCCCATGTAAGCTTCATCTCTTTCAGCTCCCCTTCAACTGTTCTTCGCCAGGTGTTCTTTGGCCGCCCTGGCTTACGTTTTCCAGGTGGTGTCCATCTTAACGCTGCCTTTGGTATCCTCTCCTTGTCCGCTTTTCCAAAATAGCTAGCTAGGCTATAGACTATATAGTATATACCGCATGTTGTTTTTGTACAACAACAACTTCAGCTGTCGAACGTTATAAGGTACAAATTCAACAAGTACAACATTAGCACGGACGTATAGCCAAGTTGTGGTTAAGAAGGTGGATTTTTGTTCCTTATATTTACCAGAAACGAAGTGATCCGAACACACGACCCGGGACTTTGGGGGACTCCAGTGAGAACCCTCCTGGTTTTCCCGGTGTAAAGCTGCGAGCCATTTGTCTCGTCTCTGTGGGCTTTTATCACGCTTTGGCAGAACAAAATACAACCTTTGTTTTCCCTGTTTCCAGTTGTGGTTAGCACAACCAAAAACAACACCGTTTTTCGGCATTTTGGAGGCAGAATGACGGGTTTAACCAGCGTAGGGCGACAGGTTAAAGAGTGATGGCGACGGTTTGTTTTCAACGCCAGTCTGGTTGCTACGGCTCGAAGAACCCGTATGTAGCTCAGTTGCCCGGATGTCGGCGCTCACCCATAAGAGGTGAGTGAAATAAAAGGTGAGTGAAATAAAAGGTGAGTGGTATAAGAGGTGAGTGGTATAAGAGGTGAGTGAAATAAAAGGTGAGTGTAATAAAAGGTGAGTGATATAAGAGGTGAGTGGTATAAAAGGTGAGTGGTATAAAAGGTGAGTGGTATAAAAGGTGAGTGAAATAAACAGATGAGTGAAATAAAAGGTGAGTGATATAAGAGGTGAGTGAAATAAAAGGTGAGTGAAATAAAAGGTGAGTGATATAAGAGGTGAGTGGTATAAAAGGTGAGTGGTATAAAAGGTGAGTGAAATAAACAGATGAGTGAAATAAAAGGTGAGTGATATAAGAGGTGAGTGAAATAAAAGGTGAGTGAAATAAAAGGTGAGTGAAATAAAAGGTGAGTGATATAAGAGGTGAGTGGTATAAAAGGTGAGTGGTATAAAAGGTGAGTGAAATAAACAGATGAGTGTAATAAAAGGTGAGTGATATAAGAGGTGAGTGAAATAAAAGGTGAGTGAAATAAAAGGTGAGTGAAATAAAAGGTGAGTGTAATAAAAGGTGAGTGATATAAGAGGTGAGTGAAATAAAAGGTGAGTGGTATAAAAGGTGAGCAAAATAAAAGGTGAGCAAAATAAAAGGTGAGTGATATAAAAGGTGAGTGAAATAAAAGGTGAGTGAAATAAAAGGTGAGTGTAATAAAAGTTGAGTGAAATAAAAGGTGTGTTAGACACAGCCTCACATTTGCAGTCCAACCAGCTTTTCTTCTTTGTGGTAACTCACCTCCGACTCTTTGTGGACCTGGTTCTGTTGGTGGAGGACTTGCAGAGTCCGCTTGATAGGCACCAAGCTGCCCAGGTCTTCGTAGGCCACCATAGCTCTCAGTATCTTTCCAAATCCTTAGTCGGGTTTCAGGTAATCCACAGAGAAACAGGAAGTAGAATAATAATCAAGATGGAAGCATCCCTGTAGGGACAAATCTTTGAGAGGAGCTCCACTCTCATTGGCTTCACTTCCGTCTGCTTGGGACCACACTGGGAGGACTTTATAGGGGCTGGGAGGACTTTATGGGGGCTGGGAGGACTTTATATGGACTGGGAGGACTTTATATGGACTGGGAGGACTTATAGGGACTGGGAGGACTTTATGGGGCTGAGGAGCCAGAAGAGGCAGGCTCAACTTTGCAGGGAGGAGGCAGGACTTCTTTTCTTCTTCTACACTCAACATGTGCTTTCTTCTTCTATGTCTTATATATATATATATATATATATATATATATATATATATATATATATATATATATATATATATATATATATATATATATATATATATATATATATATATATATATATATATACAGTATGTATATATATATACAGTATATATATTTACGTATATATTACGTTGGTTTACGTATATATACATACATACATATAAACATATATATGTATATATATAAATATGATGATATATAGAAAATAAATATGAGGATAAAATAAATATGATGATAAAATAAATATGATGATATATAGAAAATAAATATGAGGATAAAATAAATATGATGATAAAATAAATATGATGATATATAGAAAATAAATATGATGATATATAGAAAATAAATATGATGATAAAATAAATATGATGATATATAGAAAATAAATATGAGGATAAAATAAATATGATGATAAAATAAATATGATGATATATAGAAAATAAATATGAGGATAAAATAAATATGATGATAAAATAAATATGATGATATATAGAAAATAAATATGATGATAAAATAAATATGATGATATATAGAAACTAAATATGATGATAAAATAAATATGATGATATATAGAAAATAAATATGATGATATATAGAAAATAAATATGATGATAAAATAAATATGATGATATATAGAAAATAAATATGATGATAAAATAAATATGATGATATATAGAAAATAAATATGATGATAAAATAAATGTGATGATATATAGAAACTAAATATGATGATAAAATAAATATGATGATATATAGAAAATAAATATGATGATAAAATAAATATGATGATATATAGAAAATGAATATGATGATAAAATAAATATGATGATATATAGAACATGAATATGATGATATATAGAAACTAAATATGATAATAAAATAAATATGATGATATATAGAAAATAAATATGATGATAAAATAAATATGATGATATATAGAAAATGATGATAAAATAAATATGAAGATACATAGAAAATAAATATGATGATAAAATCAATATGATGATGTATCGAAACTAAATATGATGATACAATCAATATGATGATATATAGAAACTAAATATGATGATAAAATCAATATGATGATATATAGAAACTAAATATGATGATAAAATCAATATGATGATATATAGAAACTAAATATGATGATAAAATCAATATGATGATATATAGAAACTAAATATGATGATAAAATCAATATGATGATATATAGAAACTAAATAAACGTAAGGCGATCACAAAGATGATTTGAGCAGAGTTGGAGTGAGGGAACATATTTGTTTCATAATCTATTATGACACTGTATGCCCTTATAAGGCACACACTGTATGCCCTTATAAGGCACACACGCCCTTATAAGGCACACACTGTCAAAGGTCGACTTGAGAGGAAACAAGAAGATGACTTCATCAAGTGTGAGAATCAATCATCTGCTGCTCTCAGCCCAGCGGGGGTCACCTGAAGATCACCTGAAACCTGCATACTGATTACCTGGCGGGGAGGGGAGGAGAGGGGAGGGGCCAACACCTTTATGTGGATTCCTCTAACAACCTTGTTAGCAAAGGCCTTTTTTGGAGCTACACTTTCACCTGCGTCACACACACACACACACACACACACACACACACACACACACACACACACACACACACACACACACACACACCCACTCACACACTCACACACACACACACACACACACACACACACACACACACACACACACACACACACACACACACACACACACACACACACACACACAGACACACACACAAAACGCGCAATTTGTGCACACAGAAAGTGTTTTCCGGCAAATGGGTGACAGAGCGTCATGTAAATAAAAATGATAATAGTAAAATAATGGTAATAATAACAATAAAATAATAATAATAATAGTGATAAAAATAGTAATAATAATAAAATAATAGTAATTATAATAGTAACAATGACATACACTACCATTCAAAAGTTTGGGGTCACATGTAAATGTCCTTATTTTTGAAGGAAAAGCACTGTACTTTTCAATGAAGATAACTTTAAACTAGTCTTAACTTGAAAGAAATACACTCTATACATTGCTAATGTGCTAAATGACTATTCTAGCTGCAAATGTCTGCTTTTTGGTGCAATATCTACATAGGTGTATAGAGGCCCATTTCCAGCAACTATCACTCCAGTGTTCTAATGGTACAATGTGTTTGCTCATTGGCTCAGAAGGCTAATTGATGATTAGAAAACCCTTGTGCAATCATGTTCACACATCTGAAAACACTTTAGCTCGTTACAGAAGCTACAAAACTGACCTTCCTTTGAGCAGATTGACTTTCTGGAGCATCACATTTGTGGGCTCAATTAAACGCTCAAAATGGCCAGAAAAAGAGAACTTTCATCTGAAACTCCACAGTCTATTCTTGTTCTTAGAAATGAAGGCTATTCCACTAAATTGTTTGGGTGACCCCAAACGGTAGTGTAAATCATAATAATAATAATAATAGAATAATAATAATAAAGATAATAGTAATACAAATAATAGTAATAACAATGAAAGATGTAGAGGTGTTGAATCTGCCGTCATAAAAGCTGAATTCATCATTTTGGGATTCATGACAAGCGTTAAGACAAAGTGCTGCCAGGAGGATACTATTTGTTACCTTCTAAAAGTACTATTTGTTACCTTCTAAAAGTACTATTTGTAACGTTCTAAAAATACTATTTGGAACGTTCTAAAAATACCATTTGTTACGTTCTAAAAGTACTATTTGTAACGTTCTAAAAGTACTATTTGTGACGTTCTAAAAATACTACTTGTTACATTCTAAAAATACTATTTGGAACGTTCTAAAAATACTATTTGTTACGTTCCAAGAGTACTATTTGTAATGTTCTAAAAATACTATTTGTTACGTTCTAAAAGTATTAGTTGTAACGTTCTAAAAAATACTATTTGTAACGTTCTAAAAAATACTATTTGTAAAATTCTAAAAATGCTATTTGTAATGTTCTTTGTTACACCAAAAAGTAATGCGTTACTGTGAAAAGTAACTATTTAGTTACTTCTTCTTTTTTTTTCTTTTTTTTTTAAAGCTCCCATTAATGCCCTTTTAGCCTTCATGTCAGTACTGTTATTGCACTGGAGAATAATAATAATACAATGTGTTGATCAACTTCACATGCATTTGCATCACTCAACTCTGCTAAGCAATGTGCTCTACATACAACACACAAACAATGTGCTCTACATACAACACACAAACAATGTGCTCTACATACAACACACAAACAATGTGCTCTACATACAACACACAAACAATGTGCTCTACATACAACACACAAACAATGTGGTCTACATACAACACACAAACAATGTGCTCTACATACAACACACAAACAATGTGGTCTACATACAACACACAAACAATGTGCTCTACATACAACACACAAACAATGTGGTCTACATACAACACACAAACAATGTGGTCTACATACAACACACAAACAATGTGCTCTACATACAACACACAAACAATGTGGTCTACATACATAACACAAACAATGTGGTCTACATACACCACACAAACAATGTGCTCTGCATACAACACACAAACAATGTGGTCTACATACAACACACAAACAATGTGGTCTACATACAACACACAAACAATGTGCTCTACATACAACACACAAACAATGTGCTCTACATACAACACACAAACAATGTGCTCTACATACAACACACAAACAATGTGGTCTACATACAACACACAAACAATGTGGTCTACATACAACACACAAACAATGTGCTCTACATACAACACACAAACAATGTGGTCTACATACAACACACAAACAATGTGCTCTACATACAACACACAAACAATGTGCTCTACATACAACACACAAACAATGTGCTCTACATACAACACACAAACAATGTGGTCTACATACAACACACAAACAATGTGCTCTACATACAACACACAAACAATGTGCTCTACATACAACACGCAAAGACAAAGATATGTTTCAAAGGGCCGATTTGTTTCAGGCCAGAACAAACTGACACAACTATTTGAACTAGCTGCAACATAACATACATAAGTAACAAACAGCATAATAACAACATAGCTGTAAAGCTGGCTTCATCTAAAGAAGGCACACTCTACATACACAAAGCAAGGAAGGCACACTCTACATACACAAAGCAAGGAAGGCACACTCTACACACACAAAGCAAGGAAGGCGCACACTACATACACAAAGCCTAACCAGGCATTTTTCTCTCTCAAGGAATTGTGAAATAAAATCATGTCTTCATGAGATCAACACTGTACTGAAGCCCAGAACATTCTACACATTTCCCCAGTTTTAGTTTAGAGAAAAGGAAAGATTGGCCTGGCCCACTAGCATCCCTCTTTATTTTTGTGAACTTTGTAGTCTATACATTTAGAGTGTTGTGATAATCCAAAACTCTAGAAGTCTAGAATGAAAGAGTATTGACAGAGTGTGTGTACCTTTAGTACTGAATGATGAGCAGAGGCAGAGTTTGGAGTGTCTTCTTTAGCTCGCTTTCCATGTTTATGTACTCACCGTCCAGGTACTTGGAACATGTTTTCCGTGCCATTTGCTGTTTGACGCCGGCATCATGCTAATTAGCTGCCTGAAAGCGGGTGACTCCACTGTAGAAATAGCCTGCATGTCTTCTAGCACATACGCTATCAGTGTTGTCCTGGCTAGCAGTGCCTCCGTTAAAATCCTTAAGTGGAGCTGAAGTGGCATCGGAGTCTGTGTCTCTCTTTACTACCTTCGTCGAAGCATGTTGCTTTTGTAGCTGTTTCAGCAGATTTTAATTGCTGTTTTGGGCAGTATTCCCGGGCGCGGTCACTGCTGCTGCTCACTGCTCCCCTCACCTCCCAGGGGGTGATCAAGGGTGATGGGTCAAATGCAGAGAATAATTTTGCCACACCTAGTGTGTGTGTGTGACTATCATTGTTGAACTTGAAGTAGATAAGATCTTTGATCCAAGACACAACTTACATTTAACTCAAATGTTCTTTTCTTGGTGCTCGACAAAACAAAAGTAGTGAGAATGTTAAGAAACTCGACTTCTGGCTTCGCCATGATGTCTTGTTAGCTGTTATGAGAGTAGCATATGTGTGTGTGTGTGTGTGTGTGTGTGTGTGTGTGTGTGTGTGTGTGTGTGTGTGTGTGTGTGTGTGTGTGTGTGTGTGTGTGTGTGTGTGTGTGTGTGTGGGGCCCTTTAAGATATGACAGCATGTGAGGTGAGTGACGTCAGTGAGTGAGTGGGCGAGAGAGGTGAGGGAGTGTGGAAGACACCAATAAAGTCACAAAGTTGCAACAAACCGTCATTCACCGTCAGCTGTAAAGACCCACTGCCGGGTAAAGTGAAGGGTGTTAGCGGTGAAGTACAAAGTACAAAGTACATAGACCCTGGAGGAACGTCTCCCCTGCACTCCTCAGTTCTTGTCCGCCATGTATGTCAACGTCTAGGTCCAGAGTATATCAAGTCAGCAAAAAGGAATGGACAATGAAGGTGAAGACAAAAGAGTGAGGAGTGTCCTGAGCAGATATCTACATCCCTAGTTTGATTGATGTCAAATGTTCTTGATCACATTGTTTAGGTGTGTAATAAAGATGTAGTAGTAAAAACAGTTCAAACTTCATTTTAGCGATCAGGACTTTAGTCTTCTTTGTATTTGACTTTCCCTCCATTCCATTCTTGCTCTCCTCACTGCCGCTCTCATGATTCGTCATCAGTCCTGCCTTTGATGGCATCTTACGTCACAAAGGAGTGCTAAGTCAAACCTTCCTAATCACGCCACATTCTGCCAGACTTCTGCTCTATCAAACGTCAGCTGCCCAACATTCTGCCGCCAACAATGCAGACTTACTGTGGTTGAAGACTTTGATGGTAAAATGACTTTAAAAGGCATACAAATGAAGATTAAAGTGTCAGCTTGGCACCAAAATATTACATCATGGAAATGGCAATCCTCATTTTGGAACATCCAGCAGCAAAGTTTGCTGCAGTGAGAAAATGTCAAAAAGATCTGAAATGAAATACAATAAATGTCATAGAATAATAGGAATAGAACTATTTCATTGTTTTAGTGGAGCATCACACCATCTTGTATTATCATCATTTTTAATACTAAATGAGCTTGATTAACAATTGTTGCCCCGATTCTCACTGAATGTTTTGAACGCCTATTTCCATCCCAAAGAGCATAAATAAAGTCGCCAAGCAGAGATTCTTGTTTTTATTAGGACAGCAAACCTCCTTGCACAAATGTTCTTCCTCTCAGCGGGACAATTAGAATAGTTCATTAACACCTGGTGTGGATTGTCAGCAGCTTTTATTGTGAAGGAACAATTGCCAGCACTGGAGGTGTTTCAGCTGACAGGAAATAGTTCATTAACACCTGGTGTGGATTGTCAGCAGCTTTTATTGTGAAGGAACAATTGCCAGCACTGGAGGTGTTTCAGCTGACAGGAAATAGTTCATTAACACCTGGTGTGGATTGTCAGCAGCTTTTATTGTGAAGGAACAATTGCCAGCACTGGAGGTGTTTCAACTGACAGGAAATAGTTCATTAACACCTGGTGTGGATTGTCAGCAGCTTTTATTGTGAAGGAACAATTGCCAGCACTGGAGGTGTTTCAACTGACAGGAAATAGTTCATTAACACCTGGTGTGGATTGTCAGCAGCTTTTATTGTGAAGGAACAATTGCCAGCACTGGAGGTGTTTCAGCTGACAGGAAATAGTTCATTAACACCTGGTGTGGATTGTCAGCAGAGTCACTCGGCAGCTAAGAAGACTTCTGACCAAAAACTGAAAGGTCCTGAGATCCCCTGAAGGCTCTTCTGCTCAGTCCATCATCCACAGGCCTCTGCTGGGACAAACAGGAAGTGTGTGAAGATCCGCTTCCTGAATCCTCAGCAATTATAACGCTTCGTGTCCAACATGTTTAGCATAGCTGGCATTTACTGACATAAGCTGGATAAATGACATGAAGCAGTACTCAGTAGTACCAGCAGGTTTGACCTACCAGAGTCTAAACATGCTAACATAAGCTGGATAAATGACATGAAGCAGTACTCGGTAGTACCAGCAGGTTTGACCTACCAGAGTCTAAACATGCTGACATAAGCTGGATAAATGACATGAAGCAGTACTCAGTAGTACCAGCAGGTTTGACCTACCAGAGTCTAAACATGCTAACATAAGCTGGATAAATGACATGAAGCAGTACTCAGTAGTACCGGCAGGTTTGACCTACCAGAGTCTAAACATGCTGACATAAGATGGATACATGGCATGAAGCAGTACTCGGTAGTACCGACAGGTTTGACCTACCAGAGTCTAAACATGCTAACATAAGATGGATACATGGCATGAAGCAGTACTCGGTAGTACCGGCAGGTTTGACCTACCAGAGTCTAAACATGCTGACATAAGATGGATACAACCTTTGATGTCTTGGCATAGCTGACATGACTCTGCCTGGTTCTAAGAGGAACACTGCATACCTCTGTCTTTTGTGGCCCAGAAGCAGAAGACTGCATACCTGTTCTAAAAGGAACACTGCATACCTCCGTCTTTTGTGGCCCTTGTGGGCGTGTGAGTTAGCGCACCTTGGCTTTGGCCCCGACACCTGACGCACACTCTCAGGACAGGAAGGCCCCCAGGCTCTCTTGAGAGGAGAATGCTTGCCTTGCCCGGTTCCTCGGGGCCAATACACCCCCACGTCCACATCTGGCAATTCTTCAAAGCCGACTGGACTAAACCTTGGGGAAAGTCCAAGTGCCAGGACTTCTGGGATGTGGGACATCTTTGGACTGACCCATGATTGACAAACTGAGACAACATGAAAGTAATGAGAGCCAAGTCTTTGGTCGTGTTTGAGAATCAAAGGAACCAAAGAACCTCTCTCTCCAGCCCGTCTTCTCTTTCTGACGTTCCATGACTGAAGAACCAAAGAACCTCTCTCTCTCCAGCACGTCTTCTCTTTCTGACGTTCCATGACTGAAGAACCAAAGAACCTCTCTCTCCAGCACGTCTTCTCTTTCTGACATTCCATAACTGAAGAACCAAAGAACCTCTCTCTCTCCAGCACGTCTTCTCTTTCTGACGTTCCATAACTGAAGAACCAAAGAACCTCTCTCTCTCCAGCACGTCTTCTCTTTCTGACGTTCCATAACTGAAGAACCAAAGAACCTCTCTCTCTCCAGCACGTCTTCTCTTTCTGACGTTCCATGACTGAAGAACCAAAGAACCTCTCTCTCTCCAGCCCGTCTTCTCTTTCTGACGTTCCATGACTGAAGAACCAAAGAACCTCTCTCTCCAGCACGTCTTCTCTTTCTGACGTTCCATGACTGAAGAACCAAAGAACCTCTCTTTCCAGCACGTCTTCTCTTTCTGACGTTCCATGACTGAAGAACCAAAGAACCTCTCTCTCTCCAGCCCGTCTTCTCTTTCTGACGTTCCATGACTGAAGAACCAAAGAACCTCTCTCTCTCCAGCACGTCTTCTCTTTCTGACGTTCCATGACTGAAGAACCAAAGAACCTCTCTCTCTCCAGCACGTCTTCTCTTTCTGACGTTCCATGACTGAAGAACCAAAGAACCTCTCTCTCTCCAGCACGTCTTCTCTTTCTGACGTTCCATGACTGAAGAACCAAAGAACCTCTCTCTCCAGCACGTCTTCTCTTTCTGACATTCCATAACTGAAGAACCAAAGAACCTCTCTCTCTCCAGCACGTCTTCTCTTTCTGACGTTCCATAACTGAAGAACCAAAGAACCTCTCTCTCTCCAGCACGTCTTCTCTTTCTGACGTTCCATGACTGAAGAACCAAAGAACCTCTCTCTCTCCAGCCCGTCTTCTCTTTCTGACGTTCCATGACTGAAGAACCAAAGAACCTCTCTCTCCAGCACGTCTTCTCTTTCTGACGTTCCATGACTGAAGAACCAAAGAACCTCTTTTTCCAGCACGTCTTCTCTTTCTGACGTTCCATGACTGAAGAACCAAAGAACCTCTCTCTCTCCAGCCCGTCTTCTCTTTCTGACGTTCCATGACTGAAGAACCAAAGAACCTCTCTCTCTCCAGCACGTCTTCTCTTTCTGACGTTCCATGACTGAAGAACCAAAGAACCTCTCTCTCCAGCACGTCTTCTCTTTCTGATGTTCCATGACTGAAGAACCAAAGAACCTCTCTCTCCAGCACGTCTTCTCTTACTGATGTTCCATGACTGAAGAACCAAAGAACCTCTCTACAGCACATCTTCTCTTTCTGATGTTCCATGACTGAAGAACCAAAGAACCTCTCTACAGCACATCTTCTCTTTCTGACGTTCCATGACTGAAGAACCAAAGAACCTCTCTCTCCAGCACGTCTTCTCTTTCTGATGTTCCATGACTGAAGAACCAAAGAACCTCTCTCTCCAGCACGTCTTCTCTTTCTGATGTTCCATGACTGAAGAACCAAAGAACCTCTCTCTCTCCAGCCCGTCTTCTCTTTCTGACGTTCCATGACTGAAGAACCAAAGAACCTCTTTTTCCAGCACGTCTTCTCTTTCTGACGTTCCATGACTGAAGTACCAAAGAACCTCTCTCTCTCCAGCCCGTCTTCTCTTTCTGACGTTCCATGACTGAAGAACCAAAGAACCTCTCTCTCCAGCACGTCTTCTCTTTCTGATGTTCCATGACTGAAGAACCAAAGAACCTCTCTCTCCAGCACGTCTTCTCTTTCTGATGTTCCATGACTGAAGAACCAAAGAACCTCTCTACAGCACATCTTCTCTTTCTGGCCTTCCACTTTCTGCTATCACTGCACATGATACTACCACTGCACATGATACTACCACTGCACAGGATGCCACCACTGCACGTACAGTATATATATATATATATATATATATATATATATATATATATATATATATATATATATATATATATATATATATTTAAATGATCCCCTCAACTCCCCCCAAAAAAGACAATATAACATACATCCATAAACGTGGACGCATGTGAAAAAGTGCAATATATTTATCTGTACAGTAATCTATTTATTTATTTATATATATTTTGTTTATTTTATATATATATTTATATATTATTTATATACATTTATTTATTCATATCTGCACCTTATTGCTTTTTTATCCTGCACTACCATGAGCTTATGTAACGAAATTTCGTTCTTATCTGTGCTGTAAAGTTCAAATTTGAATGACAATAAAAAGGAAGTCTAAGTCTAAGTCTAATATTGAAAAAGCATATTAGTACCATTGCAAAAAAGGTTATATTAGTAAGATTATAAAAGATGGTAAGAATGTATTAGTAACATTGCAAAAAAGGTTATATTAGTAAGATTATAAAAGATGGTAAGAATGTATTAGTAAGATGATAAAAAAGGTTATATTAGTAAGATGATCAAAAAGGTTATATTAGTAAGATGATCAAAAAGGTTATATTAGTAAGATAATAAAAACGGTTGTATTAGTAAGATGATAAAAAAGGTTATATTAGTAAGATGATAAAAAAGGTTATATTAGTAAGATGATCAAAAAGGTGTACTGTGCCTTTAAGGACTAACTTGACTTGTATGTTACAGTTTAAAGACAGAGGACTTTCATTAAACTATTATAAAGGATGGTAAGAATGTATTAGTAAGATGATAAAATGGTGATATTAGTAAGATGATTAAAAAGGTTATATTAGTAAGATGTTAAATAAAGGTGTACTGTGCCTTTAAGGACTAACTTGACTTGTATGTTACAGTTTAAAGACAGAGGACTTTCATTAAACTATTATAAAAGATGGTAAGAATGTATTAATAAGATGATAAAAAAGGTGATATTAGTAAGATGATTAAAAAGGTTATATTAGTAAGATGTTAAATAAAGGTGTACTGTGCCTTTAAGGACTAACTTGACTTGTATGTTACAGTTTAAAGACAGAGGACTTTCATTAAACTATTATAAAGGATGGTAAGAATGTATTAGTAAGATGATAAAAAGGTGATATTAGTAAGATGATTAAAAAGGTTATATTAGTAAGATGTTAAATAAAGGTGTACTGTGCCTTTAAGGACTAACTTGACTTGAATGTTACAGTTTAAAGACAGAGGACTTTCATTAAACTATTATAAAAGATGGTAAGAATGTATTAGTAAGATGATAAAAAAGGCGATATTAGTAAGATGATAAAAAAGGTGATATTAGTAAGATGTTAAAGAAAAGGTGTACTGTGCCTTTAAGGACTAACTTGACGCCCCTGCTTGTTTGTTTCCTGCAACAAGATGGCTGCCGTTCCAGAGAGCAGAGTTCTTACTTTCAGCCTTTTTAAATGGAGCTCTTACTCCTCCACATATTTACCCGAGTGAGTCATTTTCACATTCGTTAGTCCGGTATTTGCATTCAATTCAAATGTTTGTCATCGCCATTGTGCCTTCCTACGAGCTAACTGGCCTAGCATTAGCATTAGCATTAGCATTAGCCAACCACTTTCTTGCTTTCTAACCGCTATCGTTTCCAAATAATATTGTCGGTTCATCATTTGAATGCTAATAAATGAAGAGATATTGTGGTTTCTACTGCGTTGTGTCATTGTTGTCTTTCTGACATTTTAACATCACGCAGAAGTAGCGACATGCACGGCTTCATCTTTATTGACTTTTTCCTTCTCCAAGCACACAATTGTTGACATTTATTTCCCCACACATTTCACATATTAGTATCGAATTGTTGACATTTATTTCCCCACACATTTCACATATTTTGTAAACATGGCTTCTATTTTATTGATTTTTCCTTCTCCAAGCACACAATTGTTGGCATTTATTTCCCCACACATTTCACATATTTTGTAAACATGTCTTCTATTTTATTGATTTTTCCTTCTCCAAGCACACAATTGTTGGCATTTATTTCCCCACACTTTTCACATATTAGTATCGAATTGTTGACATTTATTTCCCCACACATTTCACATATTTTGTAAACATGGCTTCATTTTTATTGACTTTTCCTTCTCCAAGCACACAATTGTTGGCATTTATTTCCCCACACATTTCACATATTAGTATCGAATTGTTGACATTTATTTCCCCACACATTTCACATATTAGTATCGCTGGAACTTTCCCGAAACGCAGCAGTCAGCCGGCTTGCAAGTTCATGTTGTAAACTGCCTTGTTTTAGCCATCAAACCTGCTAATTAACATTTCATATATCAACTTATGTATCCATACATCAACTTATGTATCCATATATCAAGTTATGTATCCATATATCAAGTTATGTATCCATACATCAACTTATACATCCATATATCAACTTATGTATCCATACATCAACTTATGCATCCATACATCAACTTATGTATCCATATATCAAGTTATGTATCCATATATCAAGTTATGTATCCATACATCAACTTATACATCCATATATCAACTTATGTATCCATACATCAACTTATGCATCCATACATCAACTTATGTATCCATATATCAAGTTATGTATCCATATGTCAACTTATGTATCCATACATCAACTTATATATCCATATGAGGGCGGCGTGGCGAAGTTGGTAGAGTGGCTGTGCCAGCAATCGGAGTGTTGCTGGTTACTGGGGTTCAATTCCCACCTTCTACCTTCCTAGTCACGTCCGTTGTGTCCTTGGGCAAGACACTTCACCCTTTGCCTCTGATGGCTGCTGGTTAGCGCCTTGCATGGCAGCTCCCGCCATCAGTGTGTGAATGTGTGTGTGAATGGGTAAATGTGGAAATACTGTGAAAGCGCTTTGAGTACCTTGAAGGTAGAAAAGCGCTATACAAGTACAACCCATTTATCATTTATCATTATATATCAACTTATGTATCCAAATGTCAAGTTATGTATCCATACATCAACTTATGTATCCATACATCAACTTATGTATCCGTATATCAACTTATGTATCCGTATATCAACTTATGTATACATATATCAACTTATGTATCCATACATCAAGTTATGTATCCATATATCAAGTTATGTATCCATATATCAACTTATGTATCCATATTGCAAGTTATGTATCCATATATCAAGTTATGTATCCATTAATCAAGCTATGTATATATATATATATATATATATATATATATATATATATATATATATATATATATATATATATATATATATATATATATATATATATATATATACATATATATATATATATATATATATATATATATATATATATACATATATATATATCAACTTTTGTATCCATATTGCAAGTTATGTATCCATATATCAAGTTATGTATCCATAAATCAAGCTATGTATCCGTATATCAACTTATGTATCCGTATATCAATTTATCTATCCATATATCAAGTTATGTATCCATATATCAAGTTATGTATCCATATATCAAGCTATGTATCCATATTGCAAGTTATGTATCCATATTGCAAGTTATGTATCGATATTGCAAATTATGTATCCATTTATCAAGTTATGTATCCATTTATCAAGTTATGTATCCATATATCAAGTTATGTATCCATATTGCAAGTTATGTATCCATACATCAAGTTGCATTTAATGTACGAGTGTCTTTTCTCGTGAATGTGAACCTTTGCTACTATCGACTGTCAGCTACCCACAATGCACTGCGCTGCCCCTTGTAAACAATCGGTCAAAATAATCTCTGGAAGATGATTTAAACAATAATTTATGCCTGTTTTACCTGACATATATTTGGGTTATGGTCAAATATAACATCTGGCTAAATTGGGCCCTTTGTGGACATATGTGCAGGAAGGTTCTCCTTCTGTTCATTTGATTGTAACATGATCTATTTTGTGAAAAAGTCGATTTAATACATTAAACATTGTTTGTATAGATTTGCTTTGTTCTTTTCTTCGCTTAAGTTTTGTCAGTAAGTCTATTGGAAACTTTTGCTCCGATGCTGTAATCTGCGGTTTTATCCAAGCATTTTGCTTCAATGCTGATATCAGAATCAGCTTTATTGGCCTGCATGGTTGTTATAATTTGACCTTCTTTACAATCTTCTCAATCTGAGAACTTTGAATGAATGCTTGTGTAATGTCTGAAGAGCTTTACTTGTTTCTATTCTGAATGTCGTATAGGAACATTTTGGTGGACAAACCGAATGATCAGTCCTCCAGGTGGTCTTCTGAGAGCAACTACCCTCCACAGGTAAAGTGAAGTTCATTAAAATGGTGTAAAATGACACATTGTGATTTCTGCCGTTTGTGGGAATTGATATGCAAACTGTCTGTCTTGCTGCACAGTTTTTAGTCTTGAAACTGGAAAGGCCTGCGATTGTTCAGAGCATCACCTTTGGGAAATATGAGAAGACGCACGTCTGCAACCTGAAGAAATTCAAAGTGTTTGGTGGGATGAGTGAAGAAAACATGACGGATCTTTTGTCCAGGTGAGGTCGCGCTGCTTCCAATTAAATGGAATAATAATAAGAAAAAGATGGCAATGAGAAAAATATGCTTTTGTTTGAATGTTAAGCAATTTTACTAGCAAGTGGGTGAAGTCCTCACATCCGACAGTTGGAGTTGTGAAAGAGTGGCCTCTGTTTTTCTTCCCCTCCACCAGTGGCCTTAAAAACGACTACAACAAGGAAACTTTCACCTTAAAGCACAAGATTGACGAGCAAATGTTTCCCTGCAGATTTGTCAAAATAGGTAAAAAGAAGGGATTTCTTGTTTGTGCGCTTGTACTTCCCAACTTTGTTGATGACAAGTACATTTGTCCCCCAGTGCCTCTGATGTCATGGGGGCCCAGTTTCAACTTCAGCATTTGGTACATTGAGCTACATGGCATTGAGGATCCAGATGTGGTGCAGCCCTGCCTTAACTGGTACAGCAAGGTCAGACACTTGAACTTCACCATCAGCTTCAAAAGAAATTAGTCTTGACATGGACATTAGAAACATGTCATGGTGATGCGGACCAACATCCGTATCACAATACATTTAGCAGCCTCCAGTCATAACCATACATTATTTGGCATATCAACGATAATAGGACCGTAATTTAGCAGCAGACTAGGGATGTAACAATAATATTGTATTGATAACCGTGGTAAAACTCCAGTATTACGGTTTTGGATTAAAATGAGGTAAAAAAGGACATTAACAACTGTAGTTTGATAAACAGACTGACTGGTGCCAGCTCACTAGCTTAAATGATAACATGAAAACAAGAGTCATTAACGTATTTCCCCTTATTAAGAGAGGCCATACCCCAATCTTTGGATTCAAATGAGGTAACCGATATTAATAACTGCACTTTGATAAACAGACTGACTGGTGCCAGCTCGCTAGCTTAAATGCTAACATGAAAACAAGAGTCATTAATGTATTTCCCCTTATTAAGAAAGGACATAGCCCAATCTAAACTTATGTAAATCCACCAAGATATTTCATTGTGAACCTTGAACCAACAAACTGCTCTCTTAGCATCCTAAACTGAGAGGAAAACAAAACAAGACAAGACCAAGGTGTTTTCAAGAAACTTGCCCCCAACACGCATTACAAGCACATGAGAGTATTAATGACTCTTTGACTGCACATGGTCAAAGATGAGTAAGGAGACAAAGTTCACTTCCAAACACCCCCAGACAAACTTAACTTTTACCAAAATAATGTCATGCATTCAAGTAAATGTTGACATTTTGACAATAACATTGCATTTGTGTCCAACTGTTGGGCCCTTTTTAAGTGGATTCAAATGATTCTTAATAACCTTTAGTTAATCATGATTAATTCTAGAGATGTCCGATAATGGCTTTTTTGCAGATATTCCAATATTGTCCAACTCTTAATTACCGATTCCGATATCAAGCGATACCGATATATACAGTTGTGGAATGAACACATTATTATGCCTAATTTTGTTGTGATGCCCCGCTGGATGCATTAAACAATGTAACAAGGTTTTACAAAATAAATCAACTCAAGTTATGGAAAAAAGTGCCAACATGGCACTGCCATATTTATTATTGAAGTCACAAAGTGCATTATTTTTTTTAACATGACTCAAAACAGCAGCTTGGAATTTGGGACATGCTCTCCCTGAGAGAGCATGAGGAGGTTGAGGTTGGGGGGGGGTTAGGGGGTAGGTAGTAGCAGGGGTGTATATTGTAGCGTCCCGGAAGAGTTAGTGCTGCAAGGGGTTCTGGGTATTTGTTCTGTTGTGTTTATGTTGTGTTACGGTGCGGATGTTCTCCCGAAATGTGTTTGTCATTCTCGTTTGGTGTGGGTTCACAGTGTGGCACATATTTATAACAGTGTTAAACTTGTTTATACGACACCCTCAGTGTGACCTGTATGACTGTTGACCAAGTATGCATTGGATTCACTTGTGTGTGTGTGTGTGTGTGTGAAAAGCCGTAGATATTATGTGACTGTTCCGGCACGCAAAGGTAATGCCTTTAGGGTTTATTGGCGCCCTGTACTTCTCCCTAAGTCCGTGTACACAGCGGAGTTTGTAAAAGTCATACATTTTACTTTTTGAAACCGATGCCGATAATTTCCGATATTACATTTGAATGCATTTATTGGCCGATAATATCGGCAGTCCGATATTATCGGACATCTCTAATTAATTCCCATTCAAAAGTGTGATTAAATGGGATCATGACCAATTTTGGGTATTGTCAAGGCACAAGTGGGCTTGTTGTTCCACACACACACACACACACACACACGTGCAGCCATCCACTCTGTGGTGAAGTGTCTTCCTGCCTTTGCAGTACAGAGAACAGGAAGCCATCCGCCTCTGCCTCAAACACTTCCGTCAGCATAACTACACCGAGGCCTTTGAGTCGCTGCAGAAGAAGACCCGGATCGCACTTGAACACCCGATGCTGACCCACCTGCACGAGCGACTGGTGCTGCAAGGAGACTTCGACGCCTGCGAAGACCTCATAGACAAAGCCGTAAGAGGTGAAGAGTCCGGCGGTGGCTCCATGGCCACTTGACGTGGTGATGATCAACTCTTTTCTCTCCTTGCCAGACGGTTTGTTTAACCAGTACATCAGCCAGCAGGAGTACAAGCCCAGGTGGAGTCAGATCATCCCCAAATGCAACAAAGGTACAAGCGCCCAAGAAAGCAACAGGGACGACGTGAACAGTGAGCCCATCTATTGAAAGAGTATATTGTCCAAGCTTTGTAGCTGAAACAATGCTGCCTTCCTTTTGGGTGTGGCTTCCCCATCCTCCTTGCATCCACGCTCACATGCTGTCCTTGTACCCGCCTTCCTCTGCTCTCTGCAGGTGATGCTGACGACAACAGGCCAGGGATGAGGGGAGGACATCAGATGGTTATTGACGTCCAGACCGGTGAGAAAGACTTGCAATGACTTGGTTTTTTTTCTTCCTTTTGTCCTTCCTGCTGGTATTCAGACAGGAAGTGTTTGATGTGCGTAGGGCTGGGCGATATATCGATATGCGCGATATATTGCGGGTTTGTCTCTGTGCGATATAGAAAATGACTATATCGTGATATTGGAGTATGTGTTCTCACGCAGTTGCTTTTAGCTGCGGGCATTACACTACAGGCTCTCCTCGCACTTTCCTGTGTCTCCTTCTCACAGACAGCAAGCGCACCTTCTTACACACGTCACATACTGTCACGTCATACGTCACATACTGTCACGTCATACGTCACATACGTATACACCCTCACGCGGCAGAGAGGTAGCAGAATGGTAACGTTAGCTGTGATGCTAGCATAGCCGTGTGAGCGGTAATACAAGCGAAAGAAGGTGCGAATCTGGTAACAAATGAAGGAATAAATAATTCCCCCCAAAAAAAGCAGGGGGTCCATCGTCTGGCGGTGGTTTGGCTTCGAGTGGGAATATGTCGAACAGACAACCGTCATTTGTCAAGTGTGGAGCAAAAGCGTTGCTATAAAAAGTAGCATTACTGCTATCCCCACCTTCTACCATCCTAGTCACACCGTTGTGTCCTTGGGCAAGACACTTCACCCTTGCTCCTGATGGCTGCTGGTTAGCGCCTTGCATGGCAGCTCCCGCCATCAGTGTGTGAATGTGTGTGTGAATGGGTGAATGTGGAAATAGTGTCAAAGCGCTTTGAGTACCTTGAAGGTAGAAAAGCGCTATACAAGTATAACCCATTTATCATTTATTTATGTAGCATCATTTGAAAAGTCACCTGCTAGAGAATGAAGAGTGCTTACTCCGCACGTCAACATCTCCGTTCAGTGCCACACGCCCACACCATCAAAATGCAGAGGCAAACTTTTCCAGATCAACACCGTATGAAAAAAATAGTGATTTTTTTAGTTGTGATTTCCTTCTCTGCATGAAAGTTTTAAAGTAGCATATATTAATGCAGTATGAAGAAATGGTAAATGGGTCGTACTTGTATGGCGCTTTTCTACCTCAAAGCGCTTTGACACTATTTTCCACATTCACCCATTCACACACACACATTCACACACTGACGGTGGGAGCTGCCATGCACGGCGCTAACCAGTCCCATCAGGAGCAAGGGTGAAGTGTCTTGTTCAAGGACACAACGGACGTGACTAGGATGGTAGAAGGTGGGGATTGAACCAGTAACCCTCATATTGCTGGCACGGCCACTCTCCCAACTACACCACGCCGTCCCCAGAAGAATGTTTTAATGTAGACACATAGAACCATCATACTGCTGTGATTATATGCATCAAGTGTTCATTCAAGGCTAAGGCAAAATATCGAGATATATATTGTGTATCGCGATATGGCCTTAAAATATCGCGATATTAAAAAAAGGCCATATCGCCCAGCCCTAGATGTGCGACAGAGGGACTTAGGAGACATTGCTAAGCACGTACCGTTCTCAGTCATTGAACACAAAATAGACAAAGGGACAAGCGGTACAAAATGGATGGATTAATGGGTCAGCACCAAACATGAGGAAACTATCGTCTTCTTTGCTCCACTGTTGAGAGAAGAGCATCTTAGATGGTCGCTTTTGAAGTGTCACACATCATCAAGGACCTGATACCTACTACAGACCGACTGACGGCTTTTTTTAGGGCCAATAACCGATTATTAGTAGTCAAGGAGGCCTGTAAGCCATATGTGGAGGTGATATTCATTATTTAAACATGAGTATTAGATGTATTTATTTATTTGAATTGGGACAGTACATATTCATCAACATAGAGCAACAATGTAAATATGCTCATTTTCATCAGTTGTCCTAAGGCAGGTAGTAATACAGTAAACATTCAACAGGTCATGATACAAAAGAATACATCAATCTCAAGACATTACACATTACAAGCATACCGTAAGCACAGACCTTGGACAAAAAAAGTAAAACAAACTACAAACAAAAAAACCTGTGAATAATCTAATTGTGTGTGCATGTCTGATTAGCTTCAGTGCAGTTTTAAATGTTAAATAGGTGTCACAGTTTCTGCTCCATGACTGTATGCCTCTGATAGACATCTCAGTAAACATCTGGACAATTATTATTATTTTCTAGGAAGGCCTGGACCAGTAGTGACATAAAGTTTGATGTTGTGTTTTGCTGCTAAATGAAACACAGCAAACACCTTTATTAGGTGTGTCTCAGAGGAACATCAACATTTGATTTCAAAATATGGAACATCACCTGGGAAAATTGGTCAAAATATGAATACATTTCACATTCATTATCATAATAACTCATCTACTCCATTTTATAACACTGTATAGATTTAATACATTGTAAGGTTTCCTCGTTAAATATTGTCAACATTTCAATAAAAACACGTAGATTATAGTTGAGATGTTTTTCAAGATGGCTGACATCATTTCTTCCTGGATGTTACAGAAAGTATGAGAATGTGTCAGCTGCTGCCTGCTCTTCTTTACTAATATAATCATCTCATATTTGTCAGGATATGTACACAAAGCTGAGATTTTTCTGTCCGTCCATCTCTGTTGCGTTACTTGGTTGAATTACAGAACATGAAACTCTCCACGCTCCTTTTAATGAGCCCACACTCAGATGGAGGATTGTTCCTTGCAGTAGCCAAACACACGAAGCGCAACCGGTAAAACAGCCCCTGAAAGAAGGACAAAAACTGGATGTCCTGCAAAAAAAGGAAGATTTGCAAGCTAAGCAGAAGAGATATAGCGTGTAGAAGCGAGCAACACAAGAGGAAGTGGGTCGCTCTTCACATGCTTGAACAGTGATTATAACCATCTACTTGACTAATACAGATTTTTAAATACTATGCTGATGTCCTTCTGTTGTAGTTGTGAAACAAAAACAAAAAAAAGAAGAAGATTGTTACTGCTATAGGACAAAATGCCAAATATCGGCACGGATAATGTGTGGTGATTGAATCCTGCATAGCCTCAAGCAGGTGGCGCTGTCACGCTTGCCATCTATCAAGCATTTTTCCAATGGTGTTCAACAGAGACGGTCTACCTCTTTGGGGGCTGGGACGGCACACAGGACCTGGCTGACTTCTGGGCTTACAGTGTGCAGGAAAACCAGTGGGTGTGCATCTCCAAGGACACTGAGAAAGAGGTAACGGAGTCACCCACACACACAACATGCACCTTAACCCTCCACCTTCAGCAAGCCATACCTGTGCGCCGTTCAGAGCGGTCCCAGCGCCCGCTCCTGCCACAAGATGTGTATCGACTCCCAGCGACGTCAGATCTACACACTAGGCCGCTACCTGGACTCCAGCGTGAGGAACAGCAAGTCCCTGAAGAGTGACTTTTACCGCTACGACATCCACGTCAACACCTGGACACTCCTGAGCGAGGACACGTCGGCGGACGGAGGGCCCAAGCTAGTGTTCGACCACCAGGTAGTTCAGTGCAGCACTCTTCTGCACCTGCTGTTGTGTCCATCATCCAATCAGGGCCAATATTTGCCTTAGTTGAGATTGAGTTTCACGCTTAGAGTCGACATTTAATCCATGATTTGATTGTAGCTTTTGTTTAGTTATTGTGCACGACTCGCTGTAAACAATTGTATGTCACATTCAATACCTCAAATTTACAACAATACTAGCACATTCTAAACATAACAAGATAAGCCTCTCAAAAATGTGTTATTGTGTTTACTTTAGCTACTTGCCTCAAAACATTGTCACTTCTATAATTTCTCGTCTAAATTCGGACTCGAAAGGGGATTGAATCGAAGTCTGAAGGCCAAAAATGCTGAGCGGGACATCCCTAATGTTTGCACATTGCCATTAAAATATCAAACAAATAGTCTGTAGAATTGAAGAAACATTTGGAGATGATATGGCAAAGTCCCTGGCAGCGGTTCTTCATATGTGGGACAAATCATCATTCAAGTAGAATCAACACAATTCATTAAGGGCATTGATGATGAGATTTCACGCTTTTATCAACTCTTTTCTTCTTGGCGGCTTAATCCACACGGTGGTCAAGCAGCTTGAGCGTAGCATTCAAACAAGTGAGAGTGAGTGTAGAGTTTGAGCAGAAAATGTCGTATTGCTGTTCCAGTCGTTCAAATAGAGATAGGAAAGAACTTTCATAGAGTCATAACGGTAATAAAGTCAGGAAATAAAAGGAAAAGTCTCTTAAAAATATCACTTTCATCATCTTGTGGAATACAATCGGACCATGCTGGTGTCTGCAGTGATCACTTTGTAAAAAGTTTGAATATTTGATTTGTTTGAGAAAGCTTCTGTGAAGCAATCCAGTTGATTTATCCTTAATAGTATTAATAAAGGAGATGAATACATCTCAACAGCATATACTGAATCTTGATATCGCTAGCAAACATTGCAGAACAACAGGGGCATCTATACCTAAATAATGAGACAAAATATCAACTTCCATCCATTTTCTACCGCTTATCCTTCTTGGGATCACGGGGGTGCTGGAGCCTATCAACTTCACAGCATGAAAATAACTGCAGACATGAATTGTAGATGAGACTAAGATTTGTAGCAGGAAATCAACTGCAAACAAACTTTCTCATTAGCGTCACGATCACAGCAGCACTCAATGCACAATAAATCCAACTTTGTCTTTCACTGATTAATATTTAATTTGTGGACCCCTCAGATGTAAAGACTTGATGTGCCTCCAATCTTTTCTTTTTTAAATCCAAATAAAGTGAGGTTGTAGCAAGCAGTAACGTCTTGGTGGTGATAAATGCTTGAAATCTTTTCAAAAAGTATTTTTCTTTAGAGCGTATAAATCCACTCCATCCCATTTGAAGTATTTTTTCATGATCGCCTATATATTTGCCTCTGAACCTTTCCAAATACGCCCACATTTCCGCTGATTCAGGGAAATAAACAGTAGCCTAATGGGGCTCCAGACCATGGCCTGGAACCCAGAAGTGCCTCTGGGTCATGTGATTGTTTAGTAAAAGCAGTTGTTGGTGAAATGATCATTTTGCGCTTCATTTTGTCCTAAGATGTGTATGGACTCTGAAAAGCACATGATCTACACCTTCGGCGGACGCATACTGACGTGCAACGGAAGCGTGGAGGACAGCCGCACGTCCGAGCCCCAGTTCAGCGGCCTCTACGCCTACCACTGCCAAGCCGGCACGTGGAGCCTCCTGCGGGAAGACTCCTGCAACGCCGGCCCAGAGGACATCCAGTCCCGTATTGGACACTGCATGCTCTTCCACACTGTAAATCTGGAAGACATATTGGTCTGTTGGAAAGAATCCTCTATGTTAATCACATTTTCTCTGGCAGAGAAACCGCTGTCTTTATGTGTTTGGCGGTCAGAGGTCAAAGACCTACCTCAATGATTTCTTCAGCTACGACGTGGACGGGGACCATGTGGAGATCATATCTGATGGCACTAAGAAGGACTCGGGCATGGGTAAGATACCTTTTTTTTCTCTACACTAACCTTTTCCATTTTTATTTTACACATTGGGTCTAAAATCACCCACAATTCAAGAATATTTTAATTTGGTCACTGTAAAAATGTGTAATGGAGTGAAACCTTGTAACTTAGAATACGCATTTAAAATGCATGATTCAAAAACTGATGTACACATCTAGCAAATGACAAAGACTGATATACTATTTATTTGAATCGTCCTTCAAAACCAGGCGAGGCCTCCGTTAATAACTACGTACACAACAAATACTGTATTTTCCAGACTATAGGATATAGTCTGGAAAATACAGTCGGTATATAAGCCGCACCCACTACATTTTAGAAGAAAAACATTATTTTCCATATATTAGGACTATAAGCCGCAGATATATAGTACATTGTAAAATGAGTTATTTACACAGAAATATTTTGTAAATTAATTTACATACCTTAATTATTTCCAAATGGTGTCTGTAACACGGCAGTAAAACGGCCGATCAAACAAAACAGAAGTCATGGTCATGGACCCACTAGCTGCGGAAGCTAGCTCTCCAATCAGCTTGACAGACTCAATAACTCCACGCTGAATTTACTGAAGAATTTGTGAAAGTGAAACAATACAAAAAGAATGTCAGTGTAAGATAATAATACTAACACAGACACTCGTAAACCTTATCATATTAGAGAATGCTCACAACGCTAGCGTCATTACATTACGATAGCATGTTCATGAAAACACTCCTACAGACATCACACATGGGAAGGTTTAGTAAGTAAGAATTGTTTTAGTTATATTGTAAACCTTACAAACGTTGCTTGGAGTCATGAATGAAGAATCAATACGAGTAGAAACGCTATGGATGGCTAGAAGACAGAACGCCACTTCTACTTCCGGTCCAAAGCTTTGAACAGCAGGAAACACTTGTAGGCATTCACCCAGCAGCACCTGCAGTGAGCCAACTCGTCCAAAAGATGGCGCCGTAGCACAAACACTAACACACCTATTCAGTGTCTTCGCATGTCCATCCATCCATCCATCTTCCTCCGCTTATCCGAGGTCGGGTCGCGGGGGCAGCAGCCTAAGCAGGGAAGCCCAGACTTCCCTCTCCCCAGCCACTTCGTCCAGCTCTTCCCGGGGGATCCCGAGGCGCTCCCAGGCCAGCCGGTAGACATAGTCTTCCCAACGTGTCCTGGGTCTTCCCCGCGGCCTCCTACCGGTCGGACGTGCCCTAAACACCTCCCTAGGGAGGCGTTCGGGTGGCATCCTGACCAGATGCCCGAACCACCTCGCATGTGTTTAATGAAAACTGTTTGCTTTATGGCCGTCAGCAAAGAAAAATCCATAAATTACCTGCGCCGTTTTATAAGCCTTAGGGTTCAAATGGTAGGAAAAAAGTAGCGGCTTATTGTCCGGAATGTAGGTTAAATTGTCCCTATTCAAAAAGTCAGTGTTGGCCTTGCAAAGCAATAAGGAGCGTCTTTGCGTCAGTTGGCCACTTGATGTCACTGTTTGCATACTTTTTCCATCGCCCAACCAAACGGCTGTTCATGCTTTGATTAGATGATGT
Source organism: Entelurus aequoreus (assembly GCF_033978785.1). Lineage (NCBI taxonomy): Eukaryota > Metazoa > Chordata > Actinopteri > Syngnathiformes > Syngnathidae > Entelurus > Entelurus aequoreus. The sequence continues at coordinate 292,070 of NC_084742.1, read as the reverse complement.
TGTTTTTCCGGAAAGTGTTGCCTTCCCCTGCATCACAATGACACGTGATAGTGAACATTAAATCCGCTTTTATTGCCATTGCAGGCAGTTAGAAGCCTTCACTCTCTGCGTCTGCAAGGTAGAGGACTTCAACAAATCTGGACACTTGCTAATGTAAGACGGGAAGCACTTTCTCTCTGGCCTATAAATGGCTCTCAGCAGCATCCTGGATGCCATGAATGCAGCTAATGGAAGGTTGCCAAATGTAATTCATCCTCTACTTAGTCTATCTAGTGGAAGTTTTCTGATAAGTCATTTTTGGACAAACTGTATCTATGTTGATATTCAAAGTGACAGGCAGAACAAATACATCATGCACTTTATAATTGACCTGTGGGACCTTTTCCTCAATCAAGGTTAGGGAAACCCTCTTTTAATCCATCACAGTCCAAACAAGTGAAATGAATTATATTTATATAGCCTTTTTCTCTAAAGCCCTTTACAATATGAAACATGTTTAAAGCAGTGTGGGTGGCACAATGGCAGTGCCTAGGATGTTGGCAGACGCCCACATAGCATTGAATTATTTGTGCCATTGCATAAACAACAACATTGAATGCTACTTTTTTATTTGATATTTATTTACTAGAACGATTAGCATATAACACATGGGTTTTTGCAACTGAGTCTGATCATTTCTTTTTTTTACCGTAGCATTAAAAACACAGTAAGACTTCATCTGTCGCTAGCTAAAATTGCATTAAATACAATACATATAATAAATACAAATTCTTCAAATGTAACTGCAAATATTTAGTGTGAATTGAATATACATTTTTAATCCTAAATGAAGTCTTTACAGTGTTGCACTTTAGAAGGGTAAAGATATATTTCCCCACAGGGTGTTGAGTATGAGCTTGTTAGCGGAAGCTAAATCGATGGAGCTCTCTGTCTTGTGTCCCTGACGCACTTTTTTATTCTGCATGCTGGAAAGGCTTATTATTAATAAATGAGGCAGTTGTATTTATGTGTTAATTATGAAAAGTATTTATTGACCGTAAAGACGTATTGCAAATAAAGGCCCTTAAAATCAGGATGAATTTGCATGCGGAGCGTCTGCGCTTGTTGCCATGGCGCCAGGCTGTTTTTGCTCGTCTGCTGCTTGCTGTTTTAGTTTTTTTTCTCATTGTGGGAAAAAATGCAATAATTAATGCAGCTTATTTGAATCTTTTTCATACCTAGTGTGCTGTACTTTTGAATAATGATGGTCGCTTCCTTGCTTCTTAGTGCCAATGACCGGCTTCACCCAGAGAGCCACCATCGACCCCGAGCTCAACGAGATCCACGTCCTGTCAGGCCTCAGTAAGGACAAAGATAAACGCGAGGAGAACGTCCGCAACTCTTTTTGGATTTACGACATCGCCCGTAACAACTGGTAGGACTCTACACTCGCTGACTACCCTCTCTATGCCTGAGCAGAATTCAAAACCGCCAGCACTTCCTTAACCCTCCACTAAGGAACCGCCCATCCCACCCTACATAAACACACACTTCATTTGTTTCCATGCACTAAAAAAGTCATTATTTAAAAGATGGGACTAACATTCAGACAACATTTTTTGCATTTGTTTAACAAAAAGGTAGTTTTATTTCCTCAAAAAGTGCCAACAAATTCAATAGAAGTGACCAGAATATGACTTGAAATAAACGTACAACCTGTCACTATTCAACTAATTCTTGTAAGTGAAGTAGAGATGAACTGCTATGGGTAATAATCATAGGGCGTAGTGGGTAGAGCGGCCGTGCAGGTTCGCTCCCCGCCTCTTCACATCCAAATCACTTCACCCTTGCCCCCATTGTCGCTCACACTGGTGAATGAATGATGAACGATGGGTGGAGGTCGGAGGGGCCGTAGGCGCAAACTGGCAGCCACGCTTCCGTCACTCTACCCCAGGTCAGCTGTGGCTATGAAAGTAGCTTACCACCAGCAGGTGTGAATGAATGATGAAAGTAGCTTACCACCAGCAGGTGTGAATGAATGATGAAAGTAGCTTGCCACCAGCAGCTGTGAATGAATGATGAAAGTAGCTTACCACCAGCAGCTGTGAATGAATGATGAAAGTAGCTTACCACCACCAGCAGGTGTGAATGAATGATGAAAGTAGCTTACCACCAACAGGTGTGAATGAATGATGAAAGTAGCTTACCACCACCAGCAGGTGTGAATGAATGAGGAAAGTAGCTTACTACCACCAGTAGGTGTGAATGAATGATGAAGGTAGCTTACCACCAGCAGGTGTGAATGAATGATAAAAGTAGCTTACCACCACCAGCAGGTGTGAATGAATGATGAAAGTAGCTTACCACCACCAGCAGGTGTGAATGAATGATGAAAGTAGCTTACCACCACCAGCAGGTGTGAATGAATGATGAAAGTAGCTTACCACCACCAGCAGGTGTGAATGAATGATGAAAGTAGCTTACCACCACCAGCAGGTGTGAATGAATGATGAAAGTAGCTTACCACCACCAGCAGGTGTGAATGAATGATGAAAGTAGCTTACCACCACCAGCAGGTGTGAATGAATGATGAAAGTAGCTTACCACCACCAGCAGGTGTGAATGAATGATGAAAGTAGCTTACCACCACCAGCAGGTGTGAATGAATGATGGCTTCTCACTTCTCTGTGAAGCGCTTTGAGTGTCTAGAAAAGCGCTATATAAATGTAATCCATTATTATTATTATAACAATACACTGTTGTGACTAATATACAATTATTAAAACCACCATGTCTTTAAAACCGAGTGACGCCTCTGTTCGAAACTTTAACCAAGGGTCTTTGAACGCACTACAGTTATGGGCAATGAGATGCAAAAAGGTGTACACAGGATTGAGGATATTGGTACCTCATCCTGGTTCCATGATGTTGGTGCTGTGTGTGGGCACAGTCACACATGGCAGTCAGCCATCTCTGTGCTTATTTCTTTGTGTCTTGTCCCAATCAGGACATGATGACTAATGCTGCTGATTGAATGACATTTGACCTGTTCAGTTTATGTCCATGACAGTTCATCAAATGACGCTTCACTGTCTTCTTCTCATGACTAAAAAAGGCAGACATACATGGCTCACCACTTTGGCGACATAATGTTCAAAGCCCAACAGGGTCATTTCTAGGGAAAATTGGTTGTATTGTCAACTTGATCAATATCTTTAAATAGGACCTATGATGATTGTGGTCTTTTCTGACTTATTAATGTTGTTACAAAGTTGGATACTGGTGGTCAACACCACCAAAGTATCACATCATAAGGTTCATGCTTTTTGGCGAAAGCTTGCACGCTGTTTTGGATGCCTCTGTTAGCGGGGTTTTGCAGTCTGGCAGGGTTTCCCCGAGACTGTCAAGATAACTGTGGCGGCAGGGGCGTGGTCACCTTGACGCCATTGAGTAATTTGCATAATTTACTCTGACAATATGATTTTCTTTAAATAGGCTCAATTAATGTATACATACATCCTAACACAAATCTGTTATTATTAATTAGTATTAACATATATATATATATATATTTTTTAATCGTTTTGCCATATTTACATTTGTTGCTGCTTTTTATACAATGTACTTTGTTGGGATTTTTTCAAGTGTTTACAGACTTTCAGAGACTTTTTTAAATGAAAAACAACTAGCAACAAATCTAGCATCTTCTTCTGGTGGTGTTATGGAATGTACTCGTGTTTAGAGACTGACATGTCCCTGACTAATGAGGCTGCAGTCACACTTGCGTAGCACGGTTGCTCCAGTTGGACTTTCTCTTCTTAAAAGCTGCCGTTGTCCTCTTAATATTTGCACATTTTGTAGATATCTGCAATATGTATAAAAATCACAGACATGCTGACAACGCTCCAGACAATGGCGTGCGTTTTGTTTACTTCCGGTTTTGGTAGTGCGGTTTTCGGTGATAAAAGTCTTTATTCAGTGGTCAAGTTGTCGGTAAATCACTTGTCGAAAGTGCACAAATAATATGCTACATTAATGAACTCATACTGTAACGATCAGCTAATGTTAATGTTTTATGTTCGTGTGGTTTGGATTGGATTTCCCATGTTTACAAACACACCATCCGTGCCTGACAGGTGATTGGCGGAGAATGAGGAAATGTTGTTGTGTGTCCGGCGGGGAAGCAAAGACTCAAGGAGACCAAAGTGTTAAAACTTGTTGGAATTCTGCCGTTGTTTGTTATCATAAGATTTGTAATAAAAGTAAAAAATGGCGTCAGACTTTGTGTGATTTCTGCTGGGGGCTACAATACATTATATTACTTTGATTTGTTTTCAAGTACAAAAAAAACCTTATTTTCAAGGTGTGTCGGTAATAAAAAAAAGCCGTGGCGACGTGCCACATTCAATACCTTTAAGAGGAGACATTGCTGTGATGTCAAAGCCAGGCGGATGTACTTATTTGGACGTTAACTAAAGCTCGCAGTTAAAGGGAGAAAAGCTCCTCCCCCTCTGCTTCAGGTAGTGAGGAAACACAAAAGGTAGGATAAAGTATTATTTTCATCTAATCTTGGCATGCGCAGAATAAAACCCACGTGTGACGTAAATGCTGCATGAAGCAGCTTTTTTCATGCTCAGTCGGAATCTGAGAGTTTGCAGGTGTACCTAATGATGTGACCGAGTGAATTTGTAGCATGTTATTTTCGACTGTCTGTAAAAAGAACTAGCAGTAACAACTTCAAGATATTTTTTAAACAAAGTACATTTTCCAAAGATACTTATGATGCAATCTGGCACCGCCAGGAAGTGTTGAAATGTAGATTAAAATCATCTTTAGGCAGTGTGAAAGTGCAACATAACTACTGTCTGGTTACACAATATCCACATGTGCACACTGTGACTTCCTGTTAGGTGGGCTTCAAAACAAAAGCATATTGGTTAATAACCTGGATTGTATCACTATCAAAATGCCAAAGCCATTATTATAAGCAAGATTTACAAAAGTTTTATATAGTCAATACATACAACAAAAGGACCATAACAGCTGTTAGGTAACATCAAAAGAATACAAATATACACAAATGACCATGTCAACAAACTGCTGTTGGTTTTATTATCACCCATGTTACCTTTCACAAGTCTGTATTCAAAGTGCCAAGTCTTGTATTTTTACCCATCCAAGGTCTTGCGTGTACAAGAACGACCAAGTCGTGAAAGAAAACTCCAGCAAGGTCCTGCAGGAGGAGGAGCCGTGTCCACGCTTTGCACACCAGCTGGTCTACGACGAGATGCACAAGGTAACCTGCTCCTCATCAAGCTTTTAACTACTGCCATCAATCATTGAAGAGGAAGAGGGGTTTTTTTCTCCCGGCATGTGAGTGACAGACATGTTGGCCAATCAAAATTGTTGATGTTTCGCTTCAAAGAGAAAGAGGTCTCACTCTGTGTTGTTAATTCTACTGTTAACTAAACACAGTGAGCCCTCTTCTCAGTCATCCACAATCTTTGTCTCGGTGGGCGGAGAGCACACAGGACGCACGGACAGAGAGCCTCCCTACTCGCCAGTGAGAAGTTCTGACCAAAATTAGGAGAAAAAAACCTTCCTTTGTGGTAATATTTCAGCTTCTAATGGGATGGGCACGTACGAAGGAGCGAGAATGCCGTGTTAGCAATAAACACAAACACCTTGTTCTTCCAGCTGGGGAAAAAATGCACTTCCAGTTCAAGTTTTGCTTACATAGATGAGTTTGTTTTATTTTTTGTTATTTACCTTCCAATGACAGTAGTAAACAATGGTAAAGTAATGAGAAATAAAAGTTTAAATTGTTTCTTGCATTATTATGATCTATTATGATTACATGACATTATAATCACTGTATAGTTTATTCCTTCAGTTTAAGAGCATGATGTTGACACAAGCTCTGAGTCTAACTAAGTCTGTCTGCATAAAGCCAAAGATTTTTTTGAAAGTCAAAATTATGGAACAGTCTGGGGTTCTCTGCTTGGGATGCTGCCCCCGCGACACGACCTTGGATTAGCGGAAGAAGTTAACGGATGGAAATGTTCTAATGTGCAGCACCTTGAGACAAGAATGCATTTATATGTGTAAAATATAGAGATAGCAATTTTGGAGAGAAAAATCGCAATGAGGTTTTTTTCTCTAAATGGTGCAGCCCTATGTGGTTAAAGTTGGTATATTCCTTTGTTAGCTATCATGCAAAGACACACTGAAGTATTGTATTTGCAGAAAAAGCAGCATGTGACAACTCTGCATGATTCTGAACTATTTAGTGTTTGCGCTCTCAGGTGCATTACTTGTTTGGCGGCAACCCAGGGAAATCTTGTTCTCCAAAGATGCGCCTGGATGACTTCTGGTCGCTCAAATTGTGCCGACCCTCCAAGGAGTACCTCCTCCGCCACTGCAGATACCTCATCAGGAAGTACAGGTCTGTGAGCCCCCAGTGGATGGAATGCTTTTCACCGACAGTGTTCCCTCGCTACAACACGCTTCACTTTACACAGCCTCGCTCTTACTCATTTTTTTACAGTGTCACATGCTTTTTTTTTACAGTGTATGAACGCGCATTGTGTTCTGCGTCCTGATTCGCTAAAGGACTGTTGACCATTGTCAATCAATCTTATTCATGCACACTGGGGGGGATATCGTTCTGAACAAGTTTTTAATATGGATGAGAATTTGGAAACAAATGCCCTCTCGCACCTTTATAATGCAGGACGAAGCCAAAAGCGCAGGAGTTAAGGCCCAAAAAGATTGTGTGACTCTGGTTATGTGTAGAAATGCTGCAGGCTTTATGATTTTAAAAAAAATCCTAGAGCTAGGGCTGGGCGATATATGGATATATCGCGGGTTTGTCTCTGTGCGATATAGAAAATGACTATATCGTGATATTGGAGTATACGTTCTCACGCAGTTGCTTTTAGCTGCGGGCATTACACTACAGGCTCTCCTCGCTCTTTCCTGTGTCTCCTTCTCACAGACAGCAAGCGCACCTTCTTACACACGTCACATACTGTCACGTCATACGTCACATACGTACACGCCCTCACGCAGCAGAGAGGTAGCAGCATGGCTAACGTTAGCTGTGATGCTAGCGCAGCCGTGCAAGTGGCAATACGAGAGAGAGAAGGTGTGAATCTGGTAACAATTGAAGGAAGAATTAATTCCCCCCAAAAACAGCAGGGGGTCCATCGTCTGGCGGTGGTTTGGCTTCAAGTGGGAATATGTCGAACAGACAACCGTCATTTGTCAAGTGTGGGGCAAAAGCGTTGCTATAAAAAGTAGCATTACATGCTAATATGTAGCATCATTTCAAAAGTCGCCTGCTAGAGAATGAAGAGTGCTTACTCCGCATGTCAACATCTCCGTTCGGTGCCACACCATCAAAATGCCGAGGCAAACATTTCCAGATTAACACCGTATGAAAAAAATAGTGATTTTTTTTAGTTGTGATTTCCTTCTCTGCATGAAAGTTTTAAAGTAGCATATATGAATGCAGTATGAAGAAGAATGTTTTAATGTAGACACATAGAATCATCATACTGCTGTGATTATATGCATCAAGTGTTCATTCAAGGCTAAGGCAAAATATCGAGATATATATCGTGTATCGCGATATGGACTTAAAATATCGCAATATTAAAAAAAGGCCATATCGCCCAGCCCTACCTAGAGCCGTAAAAAACAGCTTTTAATCTTTGGTTCCATTGTTTAATACAGTAGTGTACTGTACTTATTTGTTTAAATCCACCAAGATTTGAACTTTGAGAGTGTTTAAACGAGAGAAATGTGAGAAAATGTTAATGCCTGTCTGAGAAAAGTGTGTGGTTAGGGGTTTTACAGATTTAAAACACATATAAGAAATTAAAAAACATACTGTACAGGACTGTAAACGGAAAAAAACATATACAAAAACAACCTGTAAACGAAAAGAATATATAATGAACAAAAACACATGAAAAAAATCAACTTCTTCTAGAGGGATTTCACTTAAAGCGGGTATTTTTTGGAAGGTAACCCCAGTGTTAAAGGAGGGAACACTGTATAGGTCTTCTCACTGTGGGCCGCAGAAATATGATTTGTCAGGACTGCAGCGTGTCTTTTGCTCTGCCAGGTTCCAAGAGAAAGCCCAATCTGAGCCACTGAGCGCGCTCAAATACTTGCAAGATGACCTCTCGCTCACTGTGGACCACACAGACCCCCAGGAGACTAAAGAGGTTCTGGATTGGCCTTTTATTGTGCTCTATTGTCTCTCTGCTGACAGTTGATAATATTGATGTTGCAATATAGTTTCAGCTCCTGCCCTCGGCTCTCTTCAAGTCCAGCAACGATTTCATCCCCCTTGGTGAGTCTCTCATCTGATTTCACATGTTTGACAAAATAGTGGAAGAGAGCTGCACAATTGCATGTGATTAAGTAGCAAATAGGCTAAAATCCTGTTTGCAAATGATATGTCCAAGGTAGCACAATAGTGGATTGGAATTGTCTTCATCCTGGCATTGAGACCCTTCAGTAAGCCCCACTCTTGGCTTTTACACTAATGATGGCACTTCTCAGTACGTGTCCATGCACTAAGTTAGTCTGATTTCTCAAAGAGTTTGGTTTTAAATAAGCCCATGGAGACACCTTCGTCCGATCGTGTTCAGTTTTTGAAAAATGGCACTACACACCTGGATTATGACATTGGAAAGCAGACCTCTGGAGGGGACCCTTCACATCCTCTCTCTGAACCCTGAAGCAGATACCTTTCAATAAAAACATAGCAATTGTCATGAAGAGGAGAAAGTTTATTTGCTTCACAAATTAAAAGAACAGAACATTTTCAAGTGCATGGATGGGAGGAAAGAAGAAACAGATTTATTTAAGAAGGTAGCAAAGGAAACCCATGGTATTATATCTAACAAGGTGAATACTAAACCTCTTCACACTGCAATCCAAACTGATGAACAATAACTCTGTATTCCACAAGATAATCCACAACCATAGCAAACTTCCTCTGCAACAGTATCAATCGGAACAAGAAGGCTCTTTTCCTTCCATCAATCCACAGAACCTCATGAATGAACTTTGAAACGTTTTAAAGTTTTGTTTCCATGATTCTTTGTCCAAGCATCCCTTGAAAACAACTCCTCTTCCTTTGTAGTAGTGTCATGTTGAAGATCATTTGTATTTAACATCAACATAGCCATTAGAGACCTGTGCCAATATCACTTCAAACAAGTTGTAAGGATCCACAGATGGCTGGTGTTAGGTCATAGGTCAACTGGAAAAGGACTGAAGTAAGCGCCCCCCAGTGTACTGGAGGCTCATGACTATGACCAATAGTGGAATTACTGGACACTTCACATGTAGGTGTGAAAATACTCAACTATTTGAGAAATCAGACGCATTTAGTGCATGGAAAGGCAGCGACTGTAGTAGGCCATCAATTCATTCATTGATGAAAATGAACTTGGTAGGCCTGGGCCATATGGCCTCTAAATAAAAGCAACCATTTTGTCACCAATAATTTGATTGATTTTCCCCCTGCTTTTTAAAGAAAGCAGTGAATACAAATGAACATCATCAAATAAGATGATGTGTGATTACAGACTGTGTTTATGATTAAAACATCATCAAATAAGATGTGTGATAACAGACTGTAGGAACACAAGTTCTAATTAGAACACCATCAAATAAGATGATGTGTGATAACAGACTGTAGTTCTAGTTAGAACATCATCAAATAAGATGATGTGTGATAACAGACTGTAGTTCTAGTTAGAACATCATCAAATAAGATGATGTGTGATTACAGACTGTAGTTCTAGTTAGAACATCATCAAATAAGATGATGTGTGATAACAGACTGTAGTTCTAGTTAGAACATCATCAAATAAGATGATGTGTGATTACAGACTGTAGTTCTAGTTAGAACATCATCAAATAAGATGATGTGTGATTACAGACTGTGTTTATGATTAAAACATCATCAAATAAGATGTGTGATAACAGACTGTAGGAACACAAGTTCTAATTAGAACATCATCAAATAAGATGATGTGTGAAAGCAGACTGTAGTTCTAGTTAGAACATCTTTAAATAAGATGATGTGTGATAACAGACTGTATTTATAATTAGAACATCATCAAATAAGATGATGTGTGATTACAGACTGTAGTTCTAGTTAGAACATCATCAAATAAGATGATGTGTGATTACAGACTGTAGTTCTAGTTAGAACATCATCAAATAAGATGATGTGTGATTACAGACTGTAGTTCTAGTTAGAACATCATCAAATAAGATGATGTGTGATTACAGACTGTAGTTCTAGTTAGAACATCATCAAATAAGATGATGTGTGATTACAGACTGTAGTTCTAGTTAGAACATCATCAAATAAGATGATGTGTGATTACAGACTGTAGTTCTAGTTAGAACATCATCAAATAAGATGATGTGTGATTACAGACTGTAGTTCTAGTTAGAACATCATCAAATAAGATGATGTGTGATTACAGACTGTAGTTCTAGTTAGAACATCATCAAATAAGATGATGTGTGATAACAGACTGTAGTTCTAGTTAGAACATCATCAAATAAGAAAGTGTACATTTAAAAAGTGAAGGAAAGTCTGAAGATGTTTTCAGAGTGAGGCTGTCACCTGGTGGACATTTTGTTTCCTTCAAGCTGTTTGATTGGCTGCTCCCCTCAGGGTTCTCCGACATGGACCAGACGTACGCCCAGCGCACTCAGCTCTTTGACACCCTGGTCAACTTCTTCCCTGACAGCATGACGCCGCCCAAGGGCAACCTGGTGGACCTCATCACCCTCTAGCCCCTCCCTCACACGACAGACTCCTCCTCCACCTTACCAAACACACACACACACACACACACACACACACACACACACACACACACACACACACACACACACACACACACACACACACACACACACACACACACACACACACACACACACACACACACACACACACACACACACACACACACACACACACACACACACACACACACACACACACACACACACACACACACACACGGGGCAGAGAGAGAGTGAAGGACAGCAGGTATTTCTCTGACCAACAACAACTGTTAGTGTTCAAGACCCCCACCCTCTCCTAGCAGTAGATGACATACATCCATGTAGAAAAGTGTCTTGTGGATGGAAGCTGTGCTAGCTAGCAGGCTACTGTCTCTAGGTTCTACCATGTGTGTTCTCCTCCTACTGTCTGTGGGTTCTACCATGTGTGTTCTCCTACTGTCTGTAGGTTCTACCATGTGTGTTCTCCTCCTACTGTCTGTGGGTTCTACCATGTGTGTTCTCCTACTGTCTGTAGGTTCTACCATGTGTGTTCTCCTCCTACTGTCTGTAGGTTCTACCATGTGTGTTCTCCTCCTACAATCTGTGGGTTCTACCATGTGTGTTCTCCTCCTACTGTCTGTGGGTTCTACCATGTGTGTTCTCCTCCTACTGTCTGTAGGTTCTACCATGTGTGTTCTCCTACTGTCTGTAGGTTCTACCATGTGTGTTCTCCTCCTACTGTCTGTAGGTTCTACCATGTGTGCTCTCCTCCTACTGTCTGTAGGTTCTACCATGTGTGTTCTCCTACTGTCTGTGGGTTCTACCATGTGTGTTCTCCTCCTACTGTCTGTGGGTTCTACCATGTGTGTTCTCCTCCTACTGTCTGTAGGTTCTACCATGTGTGTTCTCCTCCTACTGTCTGTGGGTTCTACCATGTGTGTTCTCCTACTGTCTGTGGGTTCTACCATGTGTGTTCTCCTCCTACTGTCTGTAGGTTCTACCATGTGTGTTCTCCTACTGTCTGTGGGTTCTACCATGTGTGTTCTCCTACTGTCTGTAGGTTGTACCATGTGTGTTCTCCTCCTACTGTCTGTAGGCTCTACCATGTGTGTTCTCCTCCTACTGTCTGTAGGTTCTACCATGTGTGTTCTCCTCCTACTGTCTGTGGGTTCTACCATGTGTGTTCTCCTACTGTCTGTAGGTTCTACCATGTGTGTTCTCCTCCTACTGTCTGTAGGTTCTACCATGTGTGTTCACCTCCTACTGTCTGTAAGTTCTACCATGTGTGTTCTCCTCCTACTGTCTGTGGGTTCTACCATGTGTGTTCTCCTCCTACTGTCTGTGGGTTCTACCATGTGTGTTCTCCTCCTACTGTCTGTAGGTTCTACCATGTGTGTTCTCCTCCTACTGTCTGTGGGTTCTACCATGTGTGTTCTCCTCCTACTGTCTGTGGGTTCTACCATGTGTGTTCTCCTCCTACTGTCTGTAGGTTCTACCATGTGTGTTCTCCTCCTACTGTCTGTGGGTTCTACCATGTGTGTTCTCCTCCTACTGTCTGTAGGTTCTACCATGTGTGTTCTCCGCCTACTGTTTGGAAACCATTCATTTCCGTCATGCCGCGTTTGCATCCCAAGCAACAGTCCAATAATGTATATTCCATGTGCCAGGATGCTACTTTGTGCACATAACTACTCCCTCGCTTATCGCTCTTAATTGGCTCCGGACATATCATTCATCAACCTTCTAATGAACAATTTGACAGCTTTTTAGTCACAAAATATTACACTCTTTCATCCAACCTAGTAATGCTGCTTGAGGCTGAGCCAATCAGTGGCCAGCATACTGAACAGTGGTTTACTCTCATCTGTTGGCCAGTACTACTGTAGTCTTGACATGTTTATGCTTATGTAGCTCTAAAAAATTGTAGAATATATATATAAATAAAACATGTCAATACTACTGTAGTCTTGACATGTTTATGCTTATGTAGCTCTAAAAAATTGTAGAATATATATATAAATAAAACATGTCAATACTACTGTAGTCTTGACATGTTTATGCTTATTTAGGTCTAACTAATGCTTGAAAAAAGTTTTGAATACAATCCCATGTGGCGAGGGACGACTGTACATCAATTTATTTGGATCCAACCTTCAGATTATAGAACATTACAGAGATATATTTTGGTCAAATATGACTTTTTATGCTCCAGCCTCACTCACTAGCGCTGAATAAGAGTTGGGATCCATGCTGCCAATAAATCAGTTGTGTGAATAATTGTAGCAGGTTTTATTCACCCTGCAGATAATACTTTGATGGTACTGTAGTATTATTGAAACACTATTTGGGCCACACTGAACAGAAAAGGATTCTTTCTAAAGTCGGTCGTCGTTAATTGACCTCAAACTAGAAGCTTCTTTCAAACCTGCCACCTTTTACTATTTTGTTGTTGTGACTGTTCTCATGTTTACAGTTTTTGTTATGTTAGGTTGTATTTTTATTCTAATAATGTTATTAAGACTCCTTTCTTTCTCGTTAAATCATGACAAAGCTTTGTGGTAAAATGTCTTCTTTAAAAAATGGGACTTTTCTTAATACTGACAATACAATATTCAGACTTTAGACACGTAAAATGACAATTTTCCTCCTACAATATTGTTGTTTTAAAAGCCCGTTCCATAGTTGAGTTACAAACTTTTCCTTTTATGAATACAGCCTTTTTCTTGACGTCCTGTAATATTATGACTATTTTGTCAGAAACGGCTGTTCATAATTATTTTGTCACGATGAGTTTATTACGATAATATCATTAATGTTTTCTTGTATTGTCTTAGACTTTTTCCCCTAAAACCTTAACCCTACCCTCTTTTCAGAATACATAATGTCTTAATATTGCAACCAATGAAATTCTCATCATTTCTACTAGGAAAATGACTTGAGTATTTTTCCCATAAAAAATGTTTCCTTGTATTGGTCTCAATAAATGACACCTTAATGACAATACATGTTTACTTTTTGTAAACAATATTATTCCTCATCAAATTCAGTGTCACAAATTTATGTTAGAATGTTGCTCACTAAATGTAAAGATGAAATACAAAAGACTGGTAAAGTTGTGACTTCACAACCTCATCGTCATATTCTCACTTTATTCTGACAAAATGATAACTATATAACCCCTCTACTGTTATACTTTTCTGTTCAGTGTGGCTTTAAGCGTCAGTGGTGTAACGACTGTAATATGAATACTAGTCTTTTGCATTAACACTGGTCATGTTGGTGTTTTGTTGTCTGCAAAAGCTATCAGAAATAATCATATTGTAAAAAAAACTAAAGCACCTTTGTTTCAAAACAATGCCAAATATGAAATGCTGTTTTCGGGGTTTCCTTAAATTCCCCTCTCATTCTTCTCTGTGGAGAAGTGGGCTGCCCTCACCTGTGCCAGCACTTCTCCATGGCCTTGTAGTATTGCATTGTATGTAATGTACATAAGGAATAAAGATTGTATTTTCTTCAGCTTTTCTTCTATTCTTGGCTTGGTGCTGCCCTCCTGTGGCCACGTAGGAGCATTGCCTTCAAAAAACAGGTTGGTTTGGTGACAAAAATACATTTTATTTGCAAAAGATGTGAGAGCTTCCAGTGTGTCAGACCCCTGTTGTTCACTTGTACAAGCAAACCAGCCATAAATACAGTCTGTGTACATGCATCACATACAGCATATATACAGTGTGTGTACATACATCACATACAGCATATATACAGTGTGTGTACATGCATCACATACAGCATATATACAGTGTGTACATGCATCACATACAGCATATATACAGTGTGTACATGCATCACATACAGCATATATACAGTGTGTACATGCATCACATACAGCATATATACAGTGTGTACATGCATCACATACAGCATATATACAGTGTGTACATGCATCACATACAGCATATATACAGTGTGTACATGCATCACATACAGCATATATACAGTGTGTACATGCATCACATACAGCATATATACAGTGTGTACATGCATCACATACAGCATATATACAGTGTGTGTACATGCATCACATACAGCATATATACAGTGTGTGTACATGCATCACATACAGCATATATACAGTGTGTACATGCATCACATACAGCATATATACAGTGTGTGTACATGCATCACATACAGCATATATACAGTGTGTACATGCATCACATACAGCATATATACAGTGTGTACATGTATCACATACAGCATATATACAGTGTGTGTACATGCATCACATACAGCATATATACAGTGTGTACATGCATCACATACAGCATATATACAGTGTGTGTACATGTATCACATACAGCATATATACAGTGTGTGTACATGCATCACATACAGCATATATACAGTGTGTACATGCATCACATACAGCATATATACAGTGTGTACATGTATCACATACAGCATATATACAGTGTGTGTACATGCATCACATACAGCATATATACAGTGTGTACATGCATCACATACAGCATATATACAGTGTGTGTACATGCATCACATACAGCATATATACAGTGTGTACATGTATCACATACAGCATATATACAGTGTGTACATACAGCATATATACAGTGTGTACATGCATCACATACAGCATATATACAGTGTGTGTACATGCATCACATACAGCATATATACAGTGTGTACATGTATCACATACAGCATATATACAGTGTGTACATACAGCATATATACAGTGTGTACATGCATCACATACAGCATATATACAGTGTGTGTACATGCATCACACAGCATATATACAGTGTGTGTACGTGTATCACATACAGCATATATACAGTGTGTGTACATGCATCACATACAGCATATATACAGTGCGTGTACATGCATCACATACAGCATATATACAGTGTGTGTACATGCATCACATACAGCATATATACAGTGTGTGTACATGCATCACATACAGCATATATACAGTGTGTACATACAGCATATATACAGTGTGTACATGTATCACATACAGCATATATACAGTGTGTACATACAGCATATATACAGTGTGTGTACATGCATCACATACAGCATATATACAGTGTGTGTACATGTATCACATACAGCATATATACAGTGTGTACATGTATCACATACAGCATATATACAGTGTGTACATACAGCATATATACAGTGTGTGTACATGCATCACATACAGCATATATACAGTGTGTACATACAGCATATATACAGTGTGTGTACATGTATCACATACCACCAGTCCAATACACCTGGGACAGGTACAGTATACTGTGGATTGAACTGTGCTATTGACAGTGTTCATTTCAAGAGGCCATCTTTGATAGTTGGGCATACAGGATGAAATATGATGGTGTGAAGAAAGGAGTCATTCAATGTTCAGGGTAAATGTGTGTCCTCCTCATCACACTTCCACAGGTGTGCCAGGTGGCTCCTCCCTCTCACAGGTGTGTGTCTTCCTCGTCAGGGACGTCCTCCTTCAGCAGGTTGTCCATGGGCACGATCCAGCTGTCGCCAAAGTCGCCGTTCAAAGCCACCTTCTTCTCCTGCATCTCTGGCTGCACCTCCATCACCTCCAGCGTGGGGTTGTCGTGGTAACCGTTTTCCACTGTGTGAAGCTCCTCCGTCAGGTGTTGCTGGTAAGCAAACATCAAGTCACATAAACAACCTGCTCATTTTATGTACATCTTTCATCAAAGTATGGATAATAATGATGTTATTAAAATAACATTCAATAGAGAAACACACCACCTACATTACCCATGATGCATTTCAGGTCAAATGACAGATTGTGCATTGTTTTTGTAAGAACATTTTCTAGGCATGAATCAAGTCTAATAGGATTGAAGAGTTCCTCACATTGTTAGTTTGTAGCACTTGACATCAATAATATTGACAGTAAAACTAAACTGTATAAGTCTTCTTTGGTAATACACCTGGAAATGGAAGTCATGTGATCTCAAGACCACATGAAATGATGATTTCAAGATTCAAGACCACATGAAATGATGTGACAGGCCGCATTAAATGAAGTGGCAAGACCACATAAAATGACTTGGCAAGCCACTTTAAATGAAGTTGCAAGACCACATGAAATGACTTGGCAAGCCACTTTAAATGAATTTGCAAGACCACATAAAATGACTTGGCAAGCCACTTTAAATGAAGTTGCAAGACCACATGAAATTACTTTGCAAGCCACTTTAAATGAAGTTGCAAGACCACATGAAATTACTTTGCAAGCCACTTTAAATGAAGTTGCAAGACCACATGAAATGACTTGGCAAGCCACTTTAAATGAAGTTGCAAGACCACATAAAATGACTTGGCAAGCCACTTTAAATGAAGTTGCAAGACCACATGAAATGACTTGGCAAGCCACTTTAAATGAAGTTGCAAGACCACATAAAATGACTTGGCAAGCCACTTTAAATGAAGTTGCAAGACCACATAAAATGACTTGGCAAGCCACTTTAAATGAAGTTGCAAGACCACATGAAATGACTTGGCAAGCCACTTTAAATGAAGTTGCAAGACCACTTTAAATGACTTGGCAAGGCACTTTAAATGAAGTTGCAAGACCACATGAAATGACTTGGCAAGCCACTTTAAATGAAGTTGCAAGACCACATAAAATGACTTGGCAAGCCAATTTAAATGAAGTTGCAAGACCACATAAAATGACTTGGCAAGCCACTTTAAATGAAGTTGCAAGACCACATGAAATGACTTGGCAAGCCACTTTAAATGAAGTTGCAAGACCACTTTAAATGACTTTGCAAGGCACTTTAAATGAAGTTGCAAGACCACATGAAATGACTTGGCAAGCCACTTTAAATGAAGTTGCAAGACCACATGAAATGACTTGGCAAGCCACTTTAAATGAAGTTGCAAGACCACATAAAATGACTTGGCAAGCCACTTTAAATGAAGTTGCAAGACCACATGAAATGACTTGGCAAGCCACTTTAAATGAAGTTGCAAGACCACATGAAATGACTTGGCAAGCCACTTTAAATGAAGTTGCAAGACCACATGAAATGACTTGGCAAGCCACTTTAAATGAAGTTGCAAGACCACTTTAAATGACTTTGCAAGCCACTTTAAATGAAGTTGCAAGACCACATGAAATGACTTGGCAAGCCACTTTAAATGAAGTTGCAAGACCACTTTAAATGACTTGGCAAGCCACTTTAAATGAAGTTGCAAGACCACATAAAATGACTTGGCAAGCCACTTTAAATGAAGTTGCAAGACCACATGAAATGACTTGGCAAGCCACTTTAAATGAAGTTGCAAGACCACTTTAAATGACTTTGCAAGCCACTTTAAATGAAGTTGCAAGACCACATGAAATGACTTGGCAAGCCACTTTAAATGAAGTTGCAAGACCACATGAAATGACTTGGCAAGCCACTTTAAATGAAGTTGCAAGACCACTTTAAATGACTTGGCAAGCCACTTTAAATGAAGTTGCAAGACCACATGAAATGATAGGGCGGGCCAGATTTGGCCTCGGGGCCTTGAGTTAGAGAGCTGTGCCTTCTAATAATCAGATGTGGTGACTTTGTGGTGATTGTTTTCAAGTTGTTACCTTGACCAGCAAGATGGCAGCATATGATGGTAAGATGGCAGCATATGATGGTAAGATGGCAGCATACAGTATGATGGTAAGATGGCAGTATACAGTAAGATGGCAGCATATGATGGTAAGATGGCAGCATACAGTATGATGGTAAGATGGCAGTATACAGTAAGATGGCAGCATATGATGGTAAGATGGCAGCATATGATGGTAAGATGGCAGCATATGATGGTAAGATGGCAGCATACAGTATGATGGTAAGATGGCAGTATACAGTAAGATGGCAGCATATGATGGTAAGATGGCAGCATACAGTATGATGGTAAGATGGCAGTATACAGTAAGATGGCAGCATACAGTATGATGGTAAGATGGCAGTATACAGTAAGATGGCAGCATACAGTATGATGGTAAGATGGCAGTATACAGTAAGATGGCAGCATATGATGGTAAGATGGCAGCATACAGTATGATGGTAAGATGGCAGCATACAGTATGATGGTAAGATGGCAGCATACAGTATGATGGCAGCATATGATGGTAAGATGGCAGCATACAGTATGATGGTAAGATGGCAGTATACAGTAAGATGGCAGCATATGATGGTAAGATGGCAGCATACAGTATGATGGTAAGATGGCAGTATACAGTAAGATGGCAGCATACAGTATGATGGTAAGATGGCAGTATACAGTAAGATGGCAGCATATGATGGTAAGATGGCAGCATACAGTATGATGGTAAGATGGCAGCATACAGTAAGATGGCAGCATACAGTATGATGGCAGCATAAGACACACCTGGTTGTCAGAGTAGGGTTTGCGGTGGTGTGAGGCACAGACGGCCAGGATGATGATCATGATGAGCAGAGCGCCACACGACGCCAAGATGGCGATCAGCGTTTTGTTGTCTGTGGCTTTCTTCAGGTGGCACAAGCAGAGGTCAAAGGTCAGTGCAGGTGTTGTCCAGCAGCATCATCACAACTCACCTTGCTGATGTCATCACAGTACTGAGTGACATCATCATAACTCACCTTGCTGATGTCTTCATAGTACTGAGTAGCCAGCGCAGTCTTCACTGTCACACACAACAACTACATCAGTATTCTACTTCCTGTTCATCTACTTGCTCCACTTCTATGTACATGTACATCATCTATATCTGATGTACACTTCTATATCTGATGTACACTTCTATGTACATGTAGATCTATAGCTGATGTACACTTCTATGTAGATGATCTATATCTGATGTACACTTCTATGTACATGTAGATCTATAGCTGATGTACACTTCTATATCTGATGTACACTTCTATGTACATGTAGATCTATAGCTGATGTACACTTCTATGTAGATGATCTATATCTGATGTACACTTCTATGTACATGTAGATCTATAGCTGATGTACACTTCTATGTAGATGATCTATATCTGATGTACACTTCTATGTACATGTAGATCTATAGCTGATGTACACTTCTATGTAGATGATCTATATCTGATGTACACTTCTATGTACGTGTAGATCTATATCTGATGTACACTTCTATGTAGATGATCTATATCTGATGTACACTTCTATGTACGTGTAGATCTATAGCTGATGTACACTTCTATGTACATGTAGATGATCTATAGCTGATGTACACTTCTATGTACATGTAGATGATCTATATCTGATGTACACTTCTATGTACATGTAGATGATCTATATCTGATGTACACTTCTATGTACATGTAGATGATCTATAGCTGATGTACACTTCTATGTACATGTAGATGATCTATAGCTGATGTACACTTCTATGTACATGTAGATGATCTATATCTGATGTACACTTCTATGTACATGTAGATGATCTATAGCTGATGTACACTTCTATGTACATGTAGATGATCTATATCTGATGTACACTTCTATGTACATGTAGATGATCTATATCTGATGTACACTTCTATGTACATGTAGATGATCTATATCTGATGTACACTTCTATGTACATGTAGATGATCTATAGCTGATGTACACTTCTATGTACATGTAGATGATCTATAGCTGATGTACACTTCTATGTACATGTAGATGATCTATATCCAATGTACAACATATTTAAATATGTTGTCTTTGTAGCATATTCAACTGAATATGGCTTGAAAAGGATTTGCAAATCATTGTATTTCGTTTATATTTACATCTAACACCATTTCCCAACTCATATGGAAACGGGGTTTGTAGTAGTACACAGCCCAGCTAGTATTGGAGTGTACTTTCGAGGCTAAAAAGAAGTAAAGCATATTTCTAAATCTTCATTTGAGCTCATCCAAAACATGATAATTTATTGTATTTAATAACTTCTTTTGTCAACTAGGTTTGCACTTGCTGCACGGCTGTGAGACCATGAAGGTGACACATTATTGTGTGTGTGTACTTGATGAGGCGCTGCTACCTTTGCCGTTGATCTCCACACAGTCAAAGAGCAGTTTGCCCTGGTGGTGGCGCCATGTCAGCGTGCAGTTTCCATCCTTCAAATGAGCCATCAGGCGCCTGCACACCTCCATCAGGTCTTTGTCTTCCTCCTCCTACAACAGGTAAGTACACGCTCACAACATCAAACAGCTTTATATGTGGTTATAGTCTACATACATTTATATGTTGTTGTAGTCCATATATATTTATATGTGGTTATAGTCTATATATATAGTTATATGTGCTTTATATATATTTATATGTGGTTATAGTCCATATATATTTATATGTGGTTACAGTCCATATATATTTATATGTGGTTATAGTCCATATATATTTATATGTGGTTACAGTCCATATATATTTATATGTGGTTATAGTCCATATGTATTTATATGTGGTTATAGTCCATATATATTTATATGCAGAGGTGGGTAGAGTAGCCAGAAATTGTACTCAAGTAAGAGTACTGTTACTTTAGAGATTTATTACTCAAGTAAAATTAAGGAGTAGTCACCCAAATATTTACTTGAGTAAAAGTAAAAAGTATGTTGTGAAAAAACTACTCAAGTACTGAGTAACTGATGAGTAACCTGTTCGTTTAATGATGACGGCAACAAATAATGCACAAAAACATAAAAATAGCAATGAGCAAATTCAGAGCCAGGAATATCTCTTAAGCAACTAAAACAATAATATATATTAAATAATAATACATTCACATAAAAAAATGAAGGCAAATTGAGCCACAATAACTTAACAGCACCATAGGCTCAGTAGGCAGAGATTACAAAGGAAAATAACAAGTTAGCCTTTAAGCAAACCATAAACTGATAGGTGTGGGCTGCACCTGGGAACACATTGATTGGTGTTTCTATGCATACGTGTGTGTGCGTGCGACTGTGCGTGTGCGTGTGTGTGTGTGTGTGTGTGTGTGTGTGTGTGTGTGTGTGTGTGTCTATGAGGCTGCAGTGCGTTAATAAATGTCCCCACACGATGTACATGTGACAGTGATTCATAGCAGAGAAGCTAACATCAGCCTACGGTGACAGCCAAAATATCTACTAAGGTTACTTACCGCCATGTGCTTCCTCAAATTTGACGTTGAGTTCATGTAAGCTTAAGCTTGTTGTTTGCCGCTGAAACTTTATGTGCAGTTAATCACGTGACCGCCTGGCTCTGTTTGATTGGTGAAACAGAGTCAAACGTCACCAGTGACTGCATTTGATTGGTGAAACAGAGTCAAACGTCACCAGTGACTGCATTTGATTGGTGAAACGGAGTCAAACGTCACCAGTGACTGCATTTGATTGGTGAAACAGAGTCAAACGTCACCAGTGACTGCATTTGATTGGTGAAACGGAGTCAAACGTCACCAGTGACTGCATTTGATTGGTGAAACGGAGTCAAACGTCACCAGTGACTGCATTTGATTGGTGAAACGGAGTCAAACGTCACCAGTGACTGCATTTGATTGGTGAAACGGAGTCAAACGTCACCAGTGACTGCATTTGATTGGTGAAACGGAGTCAAACGTCACCAGTGACTGCATTTGATTGGTGAAACGGAGTCAAACGTCACCAGTGACTGCATTTGATTGGTGAAACGGAGTCAAACGTCACCAGTGACTGCATTTGATTGGTGAAACGGAGTCAAACGTCACCAGTGACTGCATTTGATTGGTGAAACGGAGTCAAACGTCACCAGTGACTGCATTTGATTGGTGAAACGGAGTCAAACGTCACCAGTGACTGCATTTGATTGGTGAAACAGAGTCAAACGTCACCAGTGACTGCATTTGATTGGTGAAACGGAGTCAAACGTCACCAGTGACTGCATTTGATTGGTGAAACGGAGTCAAACGTCACCAGTGACTGCATTTGATTGGTGAAACGGAGTCAAACGTCACCAGTGACTGCATTTGATTGGTGAAACAGAGTCAAACGTCACCAGTGACTGCATTTGATTGGTGAAACGGAGTCAAACGTCACCAGTGACTGCATTTGATTGGTGAAACGGAGTCAAACGTCACCAGTGACTGCATTTGATTGGTGAAACGCAGTCAAACGTCACCAGTGACTGCATTTGATTGGTGTAACGCAGGCATGCGATAGATCCTACTTTGAAGGTCGGTCTGACAAAGCAAAACAAACAAAGCGTGCATTAACAGATGGATAAAAATCAGTAGTGAGCTGAATGTAGATAAATGGAGCGGAGTAAAAGTAGCGTTTCTTCTCTATAAATATACTCAAGTAAAAGTAAAAGTATGTTGCATTAAAACTACTCTTAGAAGTACAATTTATCCCAAAAGTTACTCAAGTAGATGTAACGGAGTAAATGTAGCGCGTTACTACCCACCTCTGTTTATATGTGGTTATAGTGTATATATATTTATATGTGGTTATAGTGTATATATATTTATATGTGGTTATAGTGTATATATATTTATATGTGGTTATAGTCTATATATATTTTTATGTGGTTATAGTCTATATATATTTATATGTGGTTATAGTCTATATATATTTATATGTGGTTATAGTGTATATATATTTATATGTGGTTATAGTGTATATATATTTATATGTGGTTATAGTCTATATATATTTATATGTGGTTATAGTCTATATATATTTATATGTGGTTATAGTGTATATATATTTATATGTGGTTATAGTGTATATATATTTATATGTGGTTATAGTCTATATATATTTATATGTGGTTATAGTGTATATATATTTATATGTGGTTATAGTCTATATATATTTATATGTGGTTATAGTGTGTATATATTTATATGTGGTTATAGTGTATATATATTTATATGTGGTTATAGTGTATATATATTTATATGTGGTTATAGTCTATATATATTTATATGTGGTTATAGTCTATATATATTTATATGTGGTTATAGTGTATATATATTTATATGTGGTTATAGTCTATATATATTTATATGTGGTTATAGTCTATATATATTTATATGTGGTTATAGTCTATATATATTTATATGTGGTTATAGTCTATATATATTTATATGTGGTTATAGTGTATATATATTTATATGTGGTTATAGTGTATATATATTTATATGTGGTTATAGTGTATATATATTTATATGTGGTTATAGTCTATATATATTTATATGTGGTTATAGTGTATATATATTTATATGTGGTTATAGTGTATATATATTTATATGTGGTTATAGTCTATATATATTTATATGTGGTTATAGTGTATATATATTTATATGTGGTTATAGTCTATATATATTTATATGTGGTTATAGTGTATATATATTTATATGTGGTTATAGTGTATATATATTTATATGTGGTTATAGTCTATATATATTTATATGTGGTTATAGTCTATATATATTTATATGATAAATGATAAATGGGTTATACTTGTATAGCGCTTTTCTACCTTCAAGGTACTCAAAGCGCTTTGACAGTATTTCCACATTCACCCATTCACACACACATTCACACACTGATGGCGGGAGCTGCCATGCAAGGCGCTAACCAGCAGCCATCAGAGGCAAAGGGTGAAGTGTCTTGCCCAAGGACACAACGGACGTGACTAGGAAGGTAGAAGGTGGGAATTGAACCCCAGTAACCAGCAACACTCCGATTGCTGGCACAGCCACTCTATCAACTTCGCCACGCCGTCGTTATAGTGTATATATATTTATTTGTGGTTATAGTCTATATATATTTATATGTGGTTATAGTGTATATATATTTATATGTGGTTATAGTCTATATATATTTATATGTGGTTATAGTCTATATATATTTATATGTGGTTATAGTCTATATATATTTATATGTGGTTATAGTGTATATATATTTATATGTGGTTATAGTCTATATATATTTATATGTGGTTATAGTCTATATATATTTATATGTGGTTATAGTGTATATATATTTATATGTGGTTATAGTCTATATATATTTATTTGTGGTTATAGTCTATATATATTTATATGTGGTTATAGTCTATATATATTTATATGTGGTTATAGTCTATATATATTTATATGTGGTCATAGAGTATATATACAAACCCTGTTTCCATATGAGTTGGGAAATTGTGTTAGATGTAAATATGAACGGAATACAATGATTTGCAAATCATTTTCAAGCCATATTCAGTTGAATATGCTACAAAGACAACATATTTCATGTTCAAACTCGTAAACTTTATTTATTTTTTTGCATACAATAATTAACTTAGAGTTTCATGGCTGCAACACGTGCCAAAGTAGTTGGGAAAGGGCATGTTCACCACTGTGTTACATGGCCTTTCCTTTTAACAACACTCAGTAAAGGTTTGGGAAGTGAGGAGACACATTTTTGAAGCTTTTCAGGTGGAATTCTTTCCCATTCTTGCTTGATGTACAGCTTAAGTTGTTCAACAGTCCGGGGGTCTCCCTTCTGCTATTTTAGGCTTCATAATGCACCACACATTTTCAATGTCTGGACTACAGGCAGGCCAGTCTAGTACCCACACTCTTTTACTATGAAGCCACGTTGATGTAACACGTGGCTTGGCATTGTCTTGCTGAAATAAGCAGGGGTGTCCATGGTAACGTTGCTTGGATGGCAACATATGTTGCTCCAAAAGCTGTATGTACCTTTCAGCATTAATGGTGCCTTCACAGATGTGTAAGTTACCCATGTCTTGGCCACTAATACACCCCCATACCATCACACACTAATACACCCCCATACCATCACACATGCTGTCTTTTACACTTTGCGCCTAGAACAATCCGGATAGTTATTTTCCTCTTTGGTCCGGAGGACACGACGTCCCCAGTTTCCAAAAACAATTTGAAATGTGGACTCGTCAGACCACAGAACACTTTTCCACTTTGTATCAGTCCATCTTAGTTGAGCTCAGGCCCAGCAAAGCTGACGGTGTTTCTGGGTGTTGTTGATAAACGGTTTTGGCCTTGCATAGGAGAGTTTTAACTTGCACTTACAGATGTAGCGACCAACTGTAGTTACTCACAGTGGGTTCCTGAAGTGTTCCTGAGCCCATGTGGTGATATCCTTTACACACTGATGTGGCTTGTTGATGCAGTACAGCCTGAGGGATGGAAGGTCACGGGCTTAGCTGCTTACCTGCAGTGATTTCTCCACATTCTCTGAACCCTTTGATGATATTACGGAGCGTAGATGGTGAAATCCCTAAATTCCTTGCAATAGCTGCTTGAGAAAGGTTGTTCTTAAACTGTTCAACAATTTGCTCACGCATTTGTTGACAAAGTGGTGACCCTCGCCCCATCCTTGTTTGTGAATGACTGAGCATTTCATGGAATCTACTTTTATACCCAATCATGGCACCCACCTGTTCCCAATTAGCCTGTTCACCTGTGGGATGTTCCAAATAAGTGTTTGATGAGCATTCCTCAACTTTATCAGTATTTATTGCCACCTTTCCCAACTTCTTTGTCACGTGTTGCTGCCATCAAATTATAAAGTTAATGATTATTTGCAAAAAAACAAAAGTTTATGAATTTGAACATGAAATATGTTGTCTTTGTAGCATATTCAACTGAATATGGCTTGAAAAGGATTTGCAAATCATTGTATTCTGTTTATATTTACATCTAACACCATTTCCCAACTCATATGGAAACGGGGTTTGTATGTACAGTATATATATATATATATATATATATATATATATATATATATATATATATATATATATATATATATATATATATATATATATATATATATATATATATATATATATATATATATATATATATAATATGAGAGAGTACAGTACCTGGTGTAGATGTAAGTACAGTATGTAATATATATAATATGAGAGAGTACAGTACCTGGTGTAGATGTAAGTACAGTATGTAATATATATAATATGAGAGAGTACAGTACCTGGTGTAGATGTAAGTACAGTATGTAATATATATAATATGAGAGAGTACAGCACCCGGTGTAGATGTAAGTACAGTATGTAATATATATAATATGAGAGAGTACAGTACCTGGTGTAGATGTAAGTACAGTATGTAATATATATAATATGAGAGAGTACAGTACCTGGTGTAGATGTAAGTACAGTATGTAATATATATGATATGAGAGAGTACAGTACCTGGTGTAGATGTAAGTACAGTATGTAATATATATAATATGAGAGAGTACAGTACCTGGTGTCCACTGTTGAGAGAGTACTACATATAAAGAAAGAAATGAAGTGTGGTTAGTCACAAACAAAGACTGCAACTCATGCACGAGTCACATGACCGGGTGTCTTACCCAATACTTCTTCGGGTTGGAGTTGAAGGCTTCCACAGCAGAAGGTGTTGTTGGGGCCCCAGTGGGGGCCACAGTGTGGGTCCCCATCCTCTCCGCTGGCTGAAAAGTCCTTGTTTCTGTTGTCTGTCTCAGGCTTCTAGTGCTTTCCTCTGTGTTGTAAGACATCACATTGTTACTGGAATCTATTGTTGACCTATTTGATAACATCACATTAACACTGGAATCTATAGTTTACATATTTGATATAGTCACATTGATACTGAAATTCATTGTTGACATATTTGATATCATCCATTGTTGACATATTCTTTTTTTTTTGGTCCTGTCCAGCTTCTCAGGCAAATCATATAGTAGATGTAGATGCCCATATCGGCTGTTCACATTTACTTTACAAAAGAGAAGTGTAGGATACTTCTCTTGTGTACTCTAACCGTCTACAGGAACAGTTCTGCTCCAATGATTCTGCGGCCGTTTGGAGAGGGCTAAGGGCCCTTACAAACTATAAGCCCAAAACCCCCCAGGCCCCTGAGCGAGGCCTCAACACACATTACTGTCGTCATGAACGACCTTCATCTCATCAAAGCTCTGCTCCCCCCACCATCACCCTCCCCACCAACGCCAGCACTTCATTAAAGGATTTAAAGGACGCCAAGGACATCACAGGACTCCAGGAACATCATAGGACTGTAAAGGCCCTCTCCATCCAAGAGGATGATGTATACCGGCAGTTCTTGAAGCTGAATACGCGGAAGGCCCCCGGGCCGGATGGTGTCTCCCCCTCCACTCTCAGACACTGTGCGGATCAGCTGGCTCCTGTCTTCACTGACATTTTTAACACCTCTCTGGAGCAATGCCGCGTGCCGTCCTGCTTTAAGACCTCCACCATTGTCCCTGTCCCCAAGAAAGCACGGATCACAGGACTTAATGACTACAGGCCGGTTGCGCTGACGTCTGTGGTCATGAAGTCCTTTGAGCGCTTGGTCCTGCCCCACCTCAAGGACATCGCCGCCCCCCTCCTGTTTCCACTGCAGTTCGCCTACAGAGCCAACAGGTCTGTGGATGATGCAGTGAACCTGGCCCTCCACTTCATCCTGGAGCATCTGGACTCCCCAGGAACCTACGCTAGGATCCTGTTTGTGGACTTCAGCTCTGCCTTCAACACCATCCTCCCTGGACTGCTACGAGACAAGCTCTACCAGGTCAGTGTGCCCGACTCCCTCTGCAGTTGGATCAATGACTTCCTGACAGACCGAAGACAGCACGTGCGGCTGGGGAAGATTGTCTCGGACAGTGGAACCACAAACATTGGTACTCCTCAGGGCTGTGTACTCTCCCCCTGGCTCTTCTCCCTGTATACAAACTGCTGCACCTCCAGTCACCAGTCTGTAAAACTGCTCAAGTTTGCGGATGACACCACCCTCATCGGGCTTTGATTGATTGATTGAGACTTTTATTAGTAGGTTGCACAGTGAAGTACATATTCCGTACAATTGACCACTAATTGGTAACACCCAAATAAGTTTTTCAACTTGTTTAAGTCGGGGTCCACTTAAATTGACTCATGATCCAGATATATACTATCAGATATATACTATCATCGTAATACAGTCATCACACAAGATAATCACATTGAATTATTTACATTATTTACAATCAGGGGTGTGGAGGGGGAGGAGGGGGAGGATATGGACAGCAAGTAGTGGACATAGAGAGAGAGAGAGAGAGAGAGAGAGAGAGAGAGAGAGAGAGAGAGAGAGAGAGAGAGAGAGAGAGAGAGAGAGAGAGAGAGAGAGAGAGAGAGAGAGAGAGAGAGAGAGAGAGAGAGAGAGAGAGAGAGAGAGAGAGAGAGAGAGAGAGAGAGAGAGATCCGAAGGCATAAGAAAAAGTATCTGCATTTGATTGTTTACATTTGATTATTAGCAATCCGGGGAGGGTGTTAGTTTAGGGTTGTAGCTGCCTGGAGGTGAACTTTTATTGCGGTTTTGAAGGAGGATAGAGATGCCCTTTCTTTTATACCTGTTGGGAGCGCATTCCACATTGATGTGGCATAGAAAGAAAATGAGTTAAGACCTTTGTTAGTTCGGAATCTGTGTTTAACGTGGTTTGTGGAGCTCCCCCTGGTGTTGTGGTTATGGCGGTCATTTACGTTAAGGAAGTAGTTTGACATGTACTTCGGTATCAGGGAGGTGTAGCGGATTTTATAGACTAGGCTCAGTGCAAGTTGTTTAACTCTGTCCTCCACCTTGAGCCAGCCCACTTTGGAGAAGTGGGTAGGAGTGAGGTGGGATCTGGGGTGGAGGTCTAGAAGTAACCTGACTAGCTTGTTCTGGGATGTTTGGAGTTTAGATTTGAGGGTTTTGGAGGTGCTAGGGTACCAGGAGGTGCATGTGTAATCGAAAAAGGGTTGAACGAGAGTTCCCGCCAGAATCTTCATGGTGCTTTTGTTGACCAGAGAGGAGATTCTGTAGAGAAATCTCGTTCGTTGGTTAAACTTTTTGATTACCTTGGTTGCCATTTTATCACAGGAAAGGTTAGCCTCTAGAATGGAACCTAGGTAGGTGACCTCATCTTTCCTGGTGATAACAATGTCACCCACTTTTATGGTGAAGTCATTGACTTTCTTAAGGTTGATGTGGGACCCAAACAGGATGGATTCCGTTTTACCCAAGTGTATGGATAGCTTGTTGTCAGCGAGCCAGGGCTCATCTCGGATGGCGATGAGACCGCCTACAGGAGAGAGGTGGACCGGCTGGCGTTCTGGTGCAGCCTCAACAACCTGGAGCTGAACGCCCAGAAAACAGTGGAGATGATCATGGACTTCAGGAAAGTCACAGCCCCTCCATCCCCCCTCACCCTGATTGACTCTCTCACCCCCGTCTCCATTGTGGACTCCTTCCGTTTCTTGGGCACCACCATCACCCAGGACCTCAAGTGGGAGCCGACCATCAGCTCCCTCATCAAGAAGGCCCAGCAGAGGATGTACTTCCTGCGGCAGCTGAGGAAACTTAAGGTGCCGACCGAGATGCTGGTGCAGTTTTACTCAGCCATCATAGAGTCCATCCTCACCTCCTCCATCACCGTGTGGTTCCCCGGCGCCACAGTCCAGGATAAGCATGGACTGCAGCGCATGGTACGTGCTGCTGAGAAGGTGATTGGCTGCAAGCTCCCATCCCTCCAGGACTTGTTCTCCTCCAGGACCAGGAGGCGTGTGGGTCGGATCACAGCTGACTCTTCTCACCCTGGACACACACTATTCTCCCCTCTCCCCTCAGGCAGGAGACTACGCTCCATCCAGACCCACACCTCCCGCCACCTGAACAGTTTTATCCCCTCGGCCATCAGACACATGAACAATAACTCCTAAAAGTAGCTCCTTTGAATTCCTTCTAAGTCTATAACAAGATCTGATAGCTCAGTTAGAGCTCTTGTTATTACCAAATATGTGTTATATGTCTTTTATGTTGCACCATTGCACCAAGAAAAATCCCCAGTTTGTGAACCCGTTCTCAAACAATGGCAATAAAACTATTCTGATTCTGATTCTGATTCTGATTGTTGCCTTATTTGTATTTGACTTTATTAAATGTATTTATATTATCATTTGGTGCAGCCGGGCCGGAGCAGGAGGGGATAGAAAGAGAGAAAAAGGAAGACAGAGGGGGGAATTGTGGGGACAAGAGGGGGATTAGACAGAGAGACAAAAACAACAACAGCAGACACAACAATAATAACAACAACAACAACAATAGAGCAACATCAGCAAGTACGACATGTACAAATATGATAGTAAAAGTGATAGCAAATAAGTAGTTAGCGAAAATTAAAAAAATACAGAAATGACAATGAACATTATACACTACAAATGCATCAATACAAATACCAATAGAAATAGCGCTATTGATAATGAATAATACCAATAATTGACCTCTATTATCAACAATACAATTGTTCAAATGCAACAATACATATACGTAATGATAACTAGAGATACGAAAGAATGCCGAAAAATGGAGGTGAAGAAAGAGAAGCAACCTATATTAACCTTGTAGATTGTTATAGTAACAATAGGTTAAGCTTTGTCAGTGTGCCATGTGTTATACCCAGTTTACCCTAGGGCAACAACGTTAATTAATGTATGTTTGATGAAACGTGATTATGTGCATGAGTGTATGTGTGCATATGTACTTGTTTATGTACATTATGTGTATGTATTTGTATAGTGAATGTATATGTACAGTATGTGTGTATGTGTTTGTACAGTGAATGTATATGTACAGTATGTGTATGTTTGTACAGTGAATGTGCGTGTGGATGTACGAACTTTGAGTATGTAGGTATGTACTGTATTTGTGTATGTATGTGGGAGCGTAGGTACCTAAGTATGTATGTATGTATGTATTTATGTATGTATGTATGTGAGTATATGTGTATTTGTATGTACAATATATTTGACTCCATGTGTGCGTGGGAGCCAGAGTACGGCCCCAGCCACCCAGAGAGCCCAACCCACAAACAGCAGGTGTGGCGCCCAGGGAACCAGGGACCACCGGCCCCACGCAACCAGGCCGGCCAGCGACGGGAACCCTAGAGCCAGGCCCACCGTGCCGCCCGTAAGAGCCAGCAGCAGGCCGCAGACAGACGCACCCGGCAGAGGACAAGGCACGAGAGAAACGGGACAGCCAGACCTCAAGCCAGCGAGAGACCACACCCCACACGGGTAGAAAGGCGGGGCGCCTCGCCCGGGGGGCCCAGAGACTCCCTGCAACCGGACGGGAAGACCGCCCCGCCCCACCAGCAACCGGGCCCCCACGAGCCCACCCCCCAACCCCGGAGAGCGCGGCGTGGCCCGCCCCCGGCAACCCCACCCAAGCTGGCCGCCGCAGGACTGTCCAGCACAGGGCCACGGGAACCACCCACCCCACCCGCAGGGACCCCAACGATGGAGATGGAACAACCAGCAACCGCCCTGTCGAGTTCCCCCCCTGAGGGAGGGGAAAAATAAAAAATAATATTAATCAAAAATATTAAAAAATAAATAAATAAATTAATAAATAGTAATAATGATAATAATATATCTAAAAAAAAAATTAAAAACATTTAAAAAAAAGGTATTAAAACAAGATCACAGACATGCTGACACACAAGGTCACTACCCCAGCAGCTGGCCGACTCGCAGCACCTCGGAATACTTTGCAGCACCAAGCTACCACAATAGACGCGGGGACTAGACCCAGCAGGCCCCAACCAAGACGGGCACCCGGAGGAGATGGACGGTGGGACCCAGGAGCTCCAGACACGCAGTCCGGATGCAGTAGCCTGAGGGGCAGACCCCCGCCTGACAAGCAGGCCCAGAGCGTACCCCCAGAAATATACATACATACATATATACACACACATATATATACACATACACACACATATACATATATACATATACATACATACACATACATATATACATACATACATATACACATATACATATATATATATATATACACATATATATATATACATATATGCATGTATATATACATACATATATATACACATATATACATACACATACACACATATATATATATCTCTGTGTATATATATATATATATACACATCAAGTCCCGGCACCCACTGACCACTGAGAACCAGCCGATCCAACACAACGATGAACGAGTATGAAGCCGGCAAGTTCGTCAGCCCCGACAACCACCACGGGTGCGCGCTGCCACCAGTCACAACCTCAGCCACCCCTCTGCACCAGACCCAGCAGCCACGGGCGCCCACACCACAACAAACGGCAGCAGAAACAGCAGCTGCAATACCCCCAGACAGCCAGCACCACCCAATCACATCAAAGCGATGGAAAAAACTGTGACCGGCAACCACACGCCAACAGGATCACGGAGACCAGCCAACATGCAAACAAGAGACACTAACACCTCCCCCACCAGAAGACCCCACCACCCCAACCCAAACCCACACACACACACACACCACCGCCCAAACAACCGAGACACAGCATCTAGACCAGACATGGGGGCCGCACCGCCACCGCATCAGGTCACCAACAGAGACCCCACAGCGCAAGGTCGGGCCACCAGAGCACGGACACCGCCCAACAGGAAGCGAGATTCCGCGCGACGCCACACACAAATAAATGATAAGATTTTAAAAATAATTAAAAAACTAATAATAAAATAAAATAAGTAAATAATAAAAATAATAAATAAATAAAATAAAATAATAAATGAATAAAAGCCTCACACCCTTTCATACCATCACATTGATACTGGACTCTATAGTTGACATCTTTCATACCATCACATTGATACTGGACTCTATAGTTGACATCTTCCATACCATCACATTGATACTGGACTCTATAGTTGACATCTTTCATACCATCACATTGATACTGGACTCTATAGTTGATATCTTTCATACCATCACATTGATACTGGACTCTATAGTTGACATCTTTCATACCATCACATTGATACTGGACTATATAGTTGACATCTTTCATACCATCACATTGATACTGGAATCTATAGTTGACATCTTTCATACCATCACATTGATACTGGAATCTATAGTTGACATCTTTCATACCATCACATTGATACTGGAATCTATAGTTGACATCTTTCATACCATCACATTGATACTGGAATCTATAGTTGACATCTTTCATACCATCACATTGACACTGGACTATGTAGTTGACAGCTTTCATACCATCACATTGATACTGGAATCTATAGTTGACATCTTTCATACCATCACATTGATACTGGACTCTATAGTTGACATATTTCATACCATCCTATTGATACTGGACTTTATAGTTGACATCTTTTATATCACATTGATGCTGGAATCATGCCTTGGATTGCTTTGAACGGATGTCAAACAGGAAGGATCATCTTACCTGTGTGGGCGTCAGTCTTGAAGATGAAGGTTCCGGGTGTTGTGAGTTGATGACTTGGCGTGAAGTCAGGTGTTCTCACGTTGTCTTGCAACACGGCCGTAGTGTGGCTAGCTAAGGTTCTAGTGGTCACGGGAGAAACTTCTGGTGTTGTGGCCATGTTGGAAGATCCTGCCATTGGAGAGTTTAATTTTGCTGGGCTGGTGGTTGGGGCACCAGTAGGTGGCACAAGAGCGCTTTGAGGATCCTTTGTGTTGCTTGGCGGATATGCTTGAGTGGTAGGCGCATCTGTCAGTCCTGTGGCGGCAGGGTGTCCTGGTCCTGTGGCGGCCGGGTCCGCCGGTCCTGCGGCGCCAGGGTCCGCCGGTCCTGCGATGCCAGGGTCCGCCGGTCCTGCGGCGCCAGGGTCCGCCGGTCCTGCGGCGCCAGGGTCCGCCGGTCCTGCGACGCCAGGGTCCGCCGGTCCTGCGATGCCAGGGTCCGCCGGTCCTGCGGCGCCAGGGTCCGCCGGTCCTGCAACACCAGGGTCAGCTACCACTGAGGCGGCAGGGTCCGCCGGTCCTGCAACGCCAGGGTCAGCTACCACTGAGGCAGCAGGGTCTGTTACCCCTGGGGCGGCAGGGTCTCCTGGTCCTGTGGCGGCCGGGTCCGCCGGTCCTGCGGCGCCAGGGTCCGCCGGTCCTGCGGCACCAGGGTCCGCCGGTCCTGTGGCGCCAGGGTCCGCCGGTCCTGCGACGCCAGAGTCAGCTACCACTGAGGCAGCAGGGTCTGCTACCACTGAGGCGGCAGGGTCTTCTACCACTGAGGCGGCAGGGTCTGCTACCACTGAGGCGGAAGGGTCTGCTACCACTGAGGCAGCAGGGTCTGCTACCCCTGAGGCAGCAGGGTCTGCTACCCCTGAGGCGGAAGGGTCCGCCGGTCCTGCGGCGCCAGGGTCCGCCGGTCCTGGGACGCCAGGGTCCGCCGGTCCTGCGACGCCAGGGTCCGCCGGTCCTGGGACGCCAGGGTCCGCCGGTCCTGCGACGCCAGGGTCCGCCGGTCCTGGGACGCCAGGGTCCGCCGGTCCTGCGACGCCAGGGTCCGCCGGTCCTGGGACGCCAGGGTCCGCCGGTCCTGCAACGCCAGGGTCCGCCGGTCCTGGGACGCCAGGGTCCGCCGGTCCTGCGACGCCAGGGTCTGCTACCACTGAGGCGGCAGGGTCTGCTACCCCTGAGGCGGCAGGGTCTGCTACCACTGAGGCGGCAGGGTCTGCTACCACTGAGGCGGCAGGGTCTGCTACCACTGAGGCGGCAGGGTCTGCTATCCCTGAGGCGGCAGGGTCTGCTACCACTGAGGTGGCAGGGTCTGCTACCACTGAGGTGGCAGGGTCTGCTACCACTGAGGTGGCAGGGTCTGCTACCACTTGATTTGTTGCGTTCACATGTATGTGAGCACCAGCTGGCACTTTGGTGGTCAGAAGAGATCCTCTTTGCAGGACCGTGGCAGCATCCGGCACTTGAGTGGCCACGGAAACATCTCCTTCACCATCGGAACACACTTTGTGACATGTCAGACCTGCAAAACACACGTGTATGTACATTATTATTATTATATTATATATTGTCTGACTAGATATGACTGTGTTGTAAATTAATATTGTCCGACTAGATATGACTATGTTGTAAATAAATATTGTCTGACTAGATATGACTATGTTGTAAATAAATATTGTCTGACTAGATATGACTATGTTGTAAATAAATATTGTCTGACTAGATATGACTATGTTGTAAATAAATATTGTCTGACTAGATATGACTATGTTGTAAATAAATATTGTCTGACTAGATATGACTATGTTGTAAATATATATTGTCTGACTAGATATGACTATGTTGTAAATATATATTGTCTGACTAGATATGAGTATGTTGTAAATAAATATTGTCTGACTAGATATGACTATGTTGTAAATAAATATTGTCTGACTAGATATGACTATGTTGTAAATAAATATTGTCTGACTAGATATGACTATGTTGTAAATAAATATTGTCTGACTAGATATGACTATGTTGTAAATAAATATTGTCCGACTAGATATGACTATGTTGTAAATAAATATTGTCTGACTAGATATGACTATGTTGTAAATAAATATTGTCTGACTAGATATGACTATGTTGTAAATAAATATTGTCTGACTAGATATGACTATGTTGTAAATAAATATTGTCTGACTAGATATGACTATGTTGTAAATATATATTGTCTGACTAGATATGACTATGTTGTAAATAAATATTGTGTGACTAGATATGACTATGTTGTAAATAAATATTGTCTGACTAGATATGACTATGTTGTAAATATATATTGTCTGACTAGATATGACTATGTTGTAAATAAATATTGTCTGACTAGATATGACTATGTTGTAAATAAATATTGTCTGACTAGATATGACTATGTTGTAAATAAATATTATCTGACTAGATATGACTATGTTGTAAATATATATTGTGTGACTAGATATGACTATGTTGTAAATATATATTGTCTGACTAGATATGACTATGTTGTAAATAAATGTTGTCTGACTAGATATGACTATGTTGTAAATATATATTGTGTGACTAGATATGACTATGTTGTAAATAAATATTGTGTGACTAGATATGACTATGTTGTAAATAAATATTGTCTGACTAGATATGACTATGTTGTAAATAAATATTGTCTGACTAGATATGACTATGTTGTAAATAAATATTGTCTGACTAGATAAGACTATGTTGTAAATAAATATTGTCTGACTAGATATGACTATGTTGTAAATAAATATTGTCTGACTAGATATGACTGTGTTGTAAATAAATATTGTCTGACTAGATATGACTGTGTTGTAAATAAATATTGTCTGACTAGATAAGACTATGTTGTAAATAAATATTGTCTGACTAGATATGACTATGTTGTAAATAAATATTGTCTGACTAGATATGACTATGTTGTAAATAAATATTGTCTGACTAGATATGACTATGTTGTAAATAAATATTGTGTGACTAGATATGACTATGTTGTAAATAAATATTGTCTGACTAGATATGACTATGTTGTAAATATATATTGTCTGACTAGATATGACTATGTTGTAAATAAATATTGTGTGACTAGATATGACTATGTTGTAAATAAATATTGTCTGACTAGATATGACTATGTTGTAAATAAATATTGTCTGACTAGATATGACTATGTTGTAAATAAATATTGTGTGACTAGATATGACTATGTTGTAAATAAATATTGTCTGACTAGATATGACTATGTTGTAAATAAATATTGTCTGACTAGATATGACTATGTTGTAAATAAATATTGTCTGACTAGATATGACTATGTTGTAAATAAATGTTGTCTGACTAGATATGACTATGTTGTAAATATATATTGTGTGACTAGATATGACTATGTTGTAAATAAATATTGTGTGACTAGATATGACTATGTTGTAAATAAATATTGTCTGACTAGATATGACTATGTTGTAAATAAATATTGTCTGACTAGATATGACTATGTTGTAAATAAATATTATCTGACTAGATATGACTATGTTGTAAAT
This sequence comes from Entelurus aequoreus, assembly GCF_033978785.1. Lineage (NCBI taxonomy): Eukaryota > Metazoa > Chordata > Actinopteri > Syngnathiformes > Syngnathidae > Entelurus > Entelurus aequoreus. Next base: position 254,299 of record NC_084742.1, on the reverse strand, counting down.
ATATATTGTGTGACTAGATATGACTATGTTGTAAATATATATTGTCTGACTAGATATGACTATGTTGTAAATAAATGTTGTCTGACTAGATATGACTATGTTGTAAATATATATTGTGTGACTAGATATGACTATGTTGTAAATAAATATTGTGTGACTAGATATGACTATGTTGTAAATAAATATTGTCTGACTAGATATGACTATGTTGTAAATAAATATTGTCTGACTAGATATGACTATGTTGTAAATAAATATTGTCTGACTAGATATGACTATGTTGTAAATAAATATTGTCTGACTAGATATGACTATGTTGTAAATATATATTGTCTGACTAGATATGACTATGTTGTAAATAAATATTGTCTGACTAGATATGACTATGTTGTAAATATATATTTTCTGACTAGATATGACTATGTTGTAAATAAATATTGTCTGACTAGATATGACTATGTTGTAAATAAATATTGTCTGACTAGATATGACTATGTTGTAAATAAATATTGTCTGACTAGATATGACTATGTTGTAAATATATATTGTCTGACTAGATATGAGTATGTTGTAAATAAATATTGTCTGACTAGATATGACTATGTTGTAAATATATATTTTCTGACTAGATATGACTATGTTGTAAATAAATATTGTCTGACTAGATATGACTATGTTGTAAATAAATATTGTCTGACTAGATATGACTATGTTGTAAATAAATATTGTCTGACTAGATATGACTATGTTGTAAATATATATTGTCTGACTAGATATGAGTATGTTGTAAATAAATATTGTCTGACTAGATATGACTATGTTGTAAATATATATTTTCTGACTAGATATGACTATGTTGTAAATAAATATTGTCTGACTAGATATGACTATGTAGTAAATAAATATTGTCTGACTAGATATGACTATGTTGTAAATATATATTTTCTGACTAGATATGACTATGTTGTAAATAAATATTGTCTGACTAGATATGACTATGTAGTAAATAAATATTGTCTGACTAGATATGACTATGTTGTAAATAAATATTGTCTGACTAGATATGACTATGTTGTAAATAAATGTTGTCTGACTAGATATGACTATGTTGTAAATATATATTGTGTGACTAGATATGACTATGTTGTAAATAAATATTGTGTGACTAGATATGACTATGTTGTAAATAAATATTGTCTGACTAGATATGACTATGTTGTAAATAAATATTGTCTGACTAGATATGACTATGTTGTAAATAAATATTATCTGACTAGATATGACTATGTTGTAAATATATATTGTGTGACTAGATATGACTATGTTGTAAATATATATTGTCTGACTAGATATGACTATGTTGTAAATAAATGTTGTCTGACTAGATATGACTATGTTGTAAATATATATTGTGTGACTAGATATGACTATGTTGTAAATAAATATTGTGTGACTAGATATGACTATGTTGTAAATAAATATTGTCTGACTAGATATGACTATGTTGTAAATAAATATTGTCTGACTAGATATGACTATGTTGTAAATAAATATTGTCTGACTAGATATGACTATGTTGTAAATAAATATTGTCTGACTAGATATGACTATGTTGTAAATATATATTGTCTGACTAGATATGACTATGTTGTAAATAAATATTGTCTGACTAGATATGACTATGTTGTAAATATATATTTTCTGACTAGATATGACTATGTTGTAAATAAATATTGTCTGACTAGATATGACTATGTTGTAAATAAATATTGTCTGACTAGATATGACTATGTTGTAAATAAATATTGTCTGACTAGATATGACTATGTTGTAAATATATATTGTCTGACTAGATATGAGTATGTTGTAAATAAATATTGTCTGACTAGATATGACTATGTTGTAAATATATATTTTCTGACTAGATATGACTATGTTGTAAATAAATATTGTCTGACTAGATATGACTATGTTGTAAATAAATATTGTCTGACTAGATATGACTATGTTGTAAATAAATATTGTCTGACTAGATATGACTATGTTGTAAATATATATTGTCTGACTAGATATGAGTATGTTGTAAATAAATATTGTCTGACTAGATATGACTATGTTGTAAATATATATTTTCTGACTAGATATGACTATGTTGTAAATAAATATTGTCTGACTAGATATGACTATGTAGTAAATAAATATTGTCTGACTAGATATGACTATGTTGTAAATATATATTTTCTGACTAGATATGACTATGTTGTAAATAAATATTGTCTGACTAGATATGACTATGTAGTAAATAAATATTGTCTGACTAGATATGACTATGTAGTAAATAAATATTGTCTGACTAGATATGACTATGTAGTAAATAAATATTGTCTGACTAGATATGACTATGTTGTAAATAAATATTGTCTGACTAGATATGACTATGTTGTAAATATATATTGTCTGACTAGATATGACAATGTTGTAAATGTATATTGTCTGACTAGATATGACTATGTTGTAAATATATATTGTCTGACTAGATATGACTATGTTGTAAATAAATATTGTCTGACTAGATATGACTATGTTGTAAATAAATATTGTCTGACTAGATATGACTATGTTGTAAATATATATTGTCTGACTAGATATGACTATGTTGTAAATATATATTGTGTGGTGTAACAATACAACGTTCCTGGAATCCTGTATGTAATATTGTAATGTAATGTAATATTGTAATGTAATATTGTAATGTAATGTAATATTGTAATGTAATGTAATATTGTAATGTAATGTAATATTGTAATGTAATGTAATATTGAGATTGCTCATTTTGACAAATACATCTTGTAGATATTAATTAATGCTATTTGAAGACTAAATAATAACATCAACTACTACTAGATTATTTTATGTTTGCTTCATAGCTGATTTAATTGCTCTGTATTTATATGGCACTTTACTATGAAGTGTATTTATATGGCACTTTACTATGAAGTGTATTTATATGGCACTTTACTATGAAGTGTGTTTATATGGCACTTTACTATGAAGTGTATTTATATGGCACTTTACTATGAAGTGTATTTATATGGCACTTTACTATGAAGTGTATTTATATGGCACTTTACTATGAAGTGTGTTTATATGGCACTTTACTATGAAGTGTATTTATATGGCACTTTACTATGAAGTGTATTTATATGGCACTTTACTATGAAGTGTATTTATATGGCACTTTACTATGAAGTGTATTTATATGGCACTTTACTATGAAGTGTATTTATATGGCACTTTACTATGAAGTGTTTTTTTATTTATATGGCACTTTACTATGAAGTGTATTTATATGGCACTTTACTATGAAGTGTATTTATATGGCACTTTACTATGAAGTGTATTTATATGGCACTTTACTATGAAGTGTATTTATATGGCACTTTACTATGAAGTGTATTTATATGGCACTTTACTATGAAGTGTATTTATATGGCACTTTACTATGAAGTGTTTTTTATTTATATGGCACTTTACTATGAAGTGCATCCTGAGAGAGTATTTCTTCAATTTTTCACATTTTGTTTTGTTCCAGCTTTATTCCAAAATGGAATCAATTCATTTTGTCCTCAAAATTCTGCACACAATAACCCATAATTATGATGTGAAAAGTTTGTTTTTTTTCAAATTCTGCAAATGTAATAAAAATAAAGTAGAGCCTTTGATCAATACTTAGTTGATGCACCTTTGGCAGCAACTACACCTCAAGTCTTTTTGAACACCATGCCACAAACTTGGCACACCTTCAACCATTCCTCTTTGCAGCACCTCTCAAGCTACATCAGGTTGGATGGAGTTGGTTGTCATCCAGGATGTCTCTGTACAGTGTTGTATTCATCTTAGTCTAGTCAGGGAGGTGACCAAGAACCGGATGGTCACTCAAGGACAACCATCTCTGCAGCAATCCACCAATCAGGCCAGTAAGGTAGAGTGGCCAGACGGAAGCCATTTCTTAGTCAAAAGTTTGCCAAAATACACCTGAAAGACTCTCAGACCACAAGAAACTAAGTCAACAACAAGTCTTTGCCAGACGTCTCCAGGAATCATCACTAGGTCAATACCATCCCTATAGTCAACATGGTGGTGGCAGCATCATGCTGTGGGGATGCTTTTCAGTGGAAGGAACTGGGAGACTAGCCAGGATAGAGGGAAAGATGAATGTACAGAGACATCCTGAATGAAAACCAAGGCTTCCCATCCAACCTGGTGTAGCTTGAGAGGTGCTGCAAAGAGGAATGGTTGAAAGTGTCCAAAGATAGGTGTGCTAAGTGTGTAATTGCTGTCAGAGGTGCATCAACTACTCCTCTCTGAGCTGCCACCTTACCGTGGTAGAGGAGTTTGTGTGTACCAATGATCCTAGGAGCTATGTTGTCCGGGGGCTTTCATGGCCCTGGTAGGGTCTCCCAAGACAAACAGGTCCTAGGTGAGGGATCAGACAAAGAGCAGCTCGAAGACTTCTATGGGAATGCAACAACAAAGACTCAGATTTCCCTCGCCCGGACGCGGGTCACCGGGGCCCCCCTCTGGAGCCAGGCCTGGAGTTGGGGCACGATGGCAAGCGCCTGGTGGCCGGGCCTGTCCCCATGGGGCCCGGCCGGGCACAGCCCGAAGAGGCAACGTGGGTCACCCCTCCAATGGGCTCACCACTCATGGGAGGGGCCATAGAGGTCGGGTGCATTGTGAGCTGGGCGGCAGCCGAAGGCAGGGCACTTGGCGGTCTGATCCTCGGCTACATAAGCTAGCTCTTGGGACGTGGAACGTCACCTCGCTGGGGGTGAAGGAACCTGAGCTTGTGCGCGAGGTAGAGAAGTTCCCGCTGGATATAGTCGGACTCATTTCGACGCACAGCAAGGGCTCTGGAACCAGTTCTCTGGAGAGGGGCTGGACTCTCTTCCACACTGGCGTTGCAAGCAGTGAGAGGCAACAAGCTGGGTTAGCAATTCTTGTTGCCCCCCGGCTCAAAGCCTGCACGTTGGAGTTCAACCCAGTGGACGAGAGGGTAGCTTCCCTCCGCCTTCGGGTGGGGTGACGGGTTCTGACTGTTGTTTGTGCTTACGCACAAAACAGCAGTTCAGAGTACCCACCCTTTTTGGATACACTCGAGGGAGTACTGGAAAGTGCTCCCCCGGGTGATTCCCTTGTCCTACTGGGTGACTTCAACGCTCATGTTGGCAACGACAGTGAAACCTGGAGAGGCGTGATTGGGAAGAATGGCCGCCCGGATCTGAACCCGAGTGGTGTTTTGTTATTGGACTTTTGTGCTCGTCACAGATTGTCCATAACAAACACCATGTTCAAACATAAGGGTGTCCATATGTGCACTTGGCACCAGGACACCCTAGGCCGCAGTTCCATGATCGACTTTGTAGTTGTGTCATCGGATTTGCAGCCTCATGTTTTGAACACTCGGGTGAAAAGAGGGGCAGAGCTTTCTACCGATCACCACCTGGTGGTGAGTTTGCTGTGATGGTGGGGGAGGATGCCGGACAGACCTGGCAGGCCCAAACGCATTGTGAGGGTCTGCTGGGAACGTCTGGCAGAGTCTCCTGTCAGAGAGAGTTTCAATTCCCACCACAGGAAGAACTTTGAACATATCACAAGGGAGGCGCTGGACATTGAGTCCGAGTGGACCATGTTCCGCACCTCTATTGTCGAGGCGGCTGATTGGAGCTGTGGCCGCAAGGTAGTTGGTGCCTGTCGTGGCGGTAATCCTAGAACCCGCTGGTGGACACCAGTGGTGAGGGATGCCGTCAAGCTGAAGAAGGAGTCCTATCGGGTCCTTTTGGCTCATAGGACTCCGGAGGCAGCGGACAGGTACCGACAGGCCAAGCGGTGTGCGGCTTCAGCGGTCACAGAGGCAAAAACTCGGACATGGGAGGAGTTCGGGGAAGCCATGGAAAACGACTTCCGGATGGCTTCGAAGCGATTCTGGATCACCATCCGCCGCCTCAGGAAGGTGAAGCAGTGCACTGTCAACACCGTGTATGGTGCGGATGGTGTTCTGCTGACCTCGACTGCGGATGTTGTGGATCGGTGGGGGGGATACTTCGAAGACCTCCTCAATCCTACCAACACGTCTTCCTATGAGGAAGCAGTGCCTGGGGAATCTGTGGTGGGCTCTCCTATTTCTGGGGCTGAGGTTGCTGAGGTAGTTAAAAAGCTCCTCGGTGGCAAGGCCCTGGGGGTGGATGAGATCCGCCCAGAGTTCCTTACGGCCATCGGACATCGGGGGTGGTACCTCTGGATTGGCAGACCAGGGTGGTGGTTCCTCTCTTTAAGAAGGGGAACCGGAGGGTGTGTTCCAACTATTGTTGGATCACATTCCTCAGCCTTCCCGGTAATGTTTATTCAGGTGTACTGGAGAGGAGGCTACGCCGGATAGTGGAACCTCGGATTCAGGAGGAACAGTGTGGTTTTCGTCCTGGTCGTGGAACTGTGGACCAGCTCTATACTCTCGGCAGGGTCCTTGAGGGTGCATGGGAGTTTGCCCAACCAGTCTACATGTGCTTTGTGGACATGGAGAAGGCATTGGACCGTGTCCCTCGGGAAGTCCTGTGGGGAGTGCTCAGAGAGAATGGGGTATCGGACTGTCTGATTGTGGCGGTCCGCTCCCTGGATGATCAGTGCCAGAGCTTGGTCCGCATTGCCGGCAGTAAGTCGGACACGTTTCCAGTGAGGGTTGGACTCCGCCAAGGCTGCCCTTTGTCACCCATTCTGTTCTGAACTTTTATGGACAGAATTTCTGGGTGCAGTCAAGGCGTTGAGGGGATCTGGTTTGGTGGCTGCAGGATTAGGTCTCTGCTTTTTGCAGATGATGTGGTCCTGATGGCTTCATCTGGCCAGGATCTTCAGCTCTCACTGGATCGGTTCGCAGCCGAGTGTGAAGCGACTGGGATCTTCTTCATCCGTCTTCTTCATCTGTCTTCTTCATCCGTCTTCTTCATCCGTCTTCTTCATCCGTCTTCTTCATCTGTCTTCTTCATCCGTCTTCTTCATCCATCTTCTTCATCCATCTTCTTCATCCGTCTTCTTCATCCGTTTTCTTCATCCGTCTTCTTCATCCGTCTTCTTCATCCGTCTTCTTCATCCATCTCTATATTTAGTGACAGTAGCAGGATGTCGCACACAATCGACCTGGAAGCACCACACCTTCTGTGTGTGGGTGTGTCGGTGTGTGTGTGTGTCGGTGTGTGTGTGTATGTTTGTGTGTGTGTGTTTGTGCCTGCGTGTGTGTGTGTGTGTGCGTGTGTGTGTGTGTGTGCGTGTGCTTGTGTGTGCGTGCGCATGTGTGTGTGTGTGTGTGTGTGTGTGTGTGTGTGTGTGCTTGTGTGTGCGTGCGCATGTGTGTGTGTGTGTGTGTGTGTGTGTGTGTGTGTGTGTGTGTGTGTGTGTGTGTGTGTGCTTGTGTGTGCGTGCGCATGTGTGTGTGCGTGTGTGTGGACAATCCATGGCTGAGCTAAGTGGAAGCGAGTCAGAAGAGAAGAGAAGAGAAGAGAAGAGAAGAGAAGAGAAGAGAAGAGAAGAGAAGAGAAGAGAAGAGAAGAGAAGAGAAGAGAAGAGAAGAGAACAATGGCCTCTGACTCCAGCACCTTTGTGGATTGTGACCTCCGCCCATCTCCTCCACGGGAGTAGTGAAGTCGCACAACCACTGATGACATTTGACTCATTCAATGTATTATTATGATTTATTTATGAGAACAACTATATCATGAACACAAGAGGAAGATATTTGTGTGGCATGATATCATGAATGCATCACCACTGTATCAAGGTGTGATCAATCATCTTCATCACAAATGGCTTGACAAAGCACAACAACATTGTAGTAGAATTTCTGACCTTTGACCTACTGTATATTTCATGTCTGTCAAGAATGTACGCTCATTTGATTTCTCTTCTATTCTGTGTCCCCGGGTGTGGGACAAAAGTGAATATTAAGTCTGTCTACAGAATGTTTTGGTTGTTTGGGTATGATTGGGGAGTCCAAGGATGTTGCAAAAACAATCATGACGCACGAGATAAAAACAGTGACGCACAAGAGACATATAAAAAATGGCAGAAGACCGGGACTAAAGAGAGATTTTGGCTTGTGTGTGTGTTGTTTGCTCCGGAGTACATGTGGTCTGTCTGCACGGACAACTCAATTCAACCTGCACTTCTGATAATGGGTAAATACACACACCCCTCAACCCCCGCCCCCCCCATCTCCCGAATTCGGAGGTCTCAAGGTTGGCAAGTATGCATTGACGTCACTTGCGTGATGCAAGCAGAGAAACATTTTGCCGCTTTTCCACAACACCCGCACACGCTCTGCCTCCCTCCCTCCCTGCCTCCCTCGCTCGCCCGCCTGCTCGCTCCAGCCCCCGTTGTAAACAGTCCGGGCGGGGAAGACGAGCGGTCCGGTAGCTACCAAAGCACTCCACCGAAGGAGCGAGCGACAATACAAAAGTGTGGTGCACTAGACCCCAGCGCTGATACTCCGACAGAGAGTCGCTGGGCGAATCAGACGTGTAACACGTTAGTGGTGATGTTAGCCCGTTCGAGGCTAATTGTGCTACCGTGACTGTAAACTCCACGGGGAGAGGGGGCGGCTCGCCGTGGAGTTTACAGTCACGGTAGCACAATTAGCCCCAAACGGGCTAACATCACCACTAACGTGTTACGCCCCCCCCCCATCCGCCCCCCCTCCCGTTGGCTCCAGACATAGACGATTTTTGATGCAATATTTCTTTGTTGAGCACAGGGGCACCCCGACGTGTCTTATTTCATTTCATTTTTATTTATCTCCTTCATTGATGTGCATCTTTGATCGATAGACAATTATACCTCAATTATACAATTATACAATTATACATTTATACACCAATGCCTGAGAAGGAGCAGGATGAAGAAAAATCTTATATTTGTCTGCCCCCTTCAACATAATACGTAGTCATACTTAATGATATCATATAAACCAACAATTACATCCAAATATAACGAAAACAAACAAAAAAACACACAAAAAAACACAAGAAGTAATATACACCTCACGGGATGATACAAAACAAATACAAAACCAGGCAAAAAATAAGTAAAATAATAAATATAAAGCAAAATGTAAACACTTATGGCTGTCCATATGATTTTATTGTTCTGTCTTTATATATTTTTTCAATTGGAATATATTTTTACAATCTTTTATCTCATTGTAAGGAGAATTCCATAGTTGAACCCTCACCACTGATATGCACATTTGATTTAAAGTCATCTTTGAATACTGATGTTGGAAAAGACCACCTCCCTGCGACAAGGGAGAATGGATATCTGGCAGGACCCAGCGCCCCAATATCTCTGGCCTGCGCTACCATCTTCAGCCAGGCATACTGCGTCATCAACTCCACTGCCACGTAGGACACAGCAGCGGACAGCTGAGAAGAGGACAACTACCAAGCAGCGGACAGCTGAGAAGAGGACAACTACCAATAAACCTCCCCAGCAAGCAAGTGTCCAACTAAAGAACAGCTTTGCCCCACTGTTGATGGACAATGGATCCCCCTCTGATTGCCTGAATAACCCACCATCACCACGCAGAAGGGTAAGACCTGCTAACTTTAAACCACAGAGAAAGCTAACGATATATATATATATATATATATATATATATATATATATATATAAGCGGCCCTAACCCTAACCCGTTAGGGCCGCTTGTTGTCACTGTTACTCAGAGTTGCATTGCAAAATTACACAGAATAAATGTGTTTATTTTGTTTAGAATTCAGATGGGATTTTATTTTTGATTTATATTGGCGGGTTATATGGACGGGAGGGGGGAGTTGTTTGTGCGGGAGGGGGGAGTTGTTTGTTATGTGGGATTAATTAGTGGCATATTAAATATAAGCCTGGTCGTCTTGTGGCTAATAGTTATACATGTCTTGTGGTTATTTGACAGTTGGTGCCGTGTGGCACCGCCAGGTAGGGTCACACCATCATGGCATGGGGGAAACTCTGGGTTTATGGTAATGAATGGAATAGTCTACTTGATTTGATGTTCAGTTTATGAACTTACATTCATATTTTGTTGAAGTATTATTCAATAAATATATTTATAAAGGATTTTTGAATTGTTGCTATTTTTAGAATATTTAAAAAAATCTCACGTACCCCTTGGCATACCTTCAAGTACCCCCAGGGGTACGCGTACCCCCATTTGAGAACCACTGATCTACATCAACAATATGATTTGACAGGACAGATGTATTACAAAAATATAGTGTACATATATTAGATTGTTGTGAGTGGATTAAGAATGGTTACAAATAAGAATGGCGACTCCTTCTAAAATGGATCGTTTTTGACACCGAGTGAAGGCAAGAAGGAAGGAGGCCTTCATCAAATTCAAAAACGCTCAGCCGGTACTGATAGGGACTGTATACAGACCCCCTAATCAGAGTGATTTCTATGGTGCTCAAGAGGAGTGCTTAGCTGAGGTAAACAACGTGGAGAAAATCATAACTGGAGATCTGAACACAGATATTCAACGCAGAGATGCGCCTGTCTTCAAATCTTACAGCAAGCTTTGTAATCTGCACAGTCTCACCCAACTAATAACACTACCCACAAGGGTGTGATTCCACCCAATCAACCATAGATCTCATTCTCACATCAGACCGGCCTAACATAAAAAATAGTGGGGTCATGATCTGTGGTCTTAGCGACCACTATCTAACCTTCTGCACCCGCAAAATAGCTAAACCCAAAGCCAACGGCCACATAACAGCTGAATACAGATCCCTTAAAACATACTCAGGTGATAATTTCAACCTAAAACTAGGTGAGTGGGACTGGTCCCCTGTGTTCACGAGCAACCTGGTCCATGATGCTTGGGATCGCTTCAAAACAGCGTTCCTAAAGATACTAAATGATATGGCTCCCGTGAAAACAGTCAGGATCAAAGCCCGCTCGGAACCATGGATGAATCCGGACCTATTAGCTGCCATAAAAGACAGAGACAGAAAATACTCTGAATACCAAAAGTGCAAAACTGAAGTAGATAAACAACCCAATAATATCAACCTCAAATCACTCCTTTCAACTCTCAAAAAGCAAAGCAATAAATTAAGAAATAAGTCAACCAACCTGACTAAATCCTTAAAAAAAATTACAATAATGACAAAATAGAGGAAAACACAAATAAGCCACGTGAGCTCTGGAAAATCCTCAACAAGCAGCTTCCTGGCTGCAGCCAGAAACTTAAAACCAGACTCACCAACATCAGCATCAAGGAGGGTGACTCCCTCATTACAGACAAAATGGGGGTAGCTAGCACACTTAACACCTTTTTCACCAGCATAGCCACAACTCTTGTCAACAAGCTGTCCCACCACTCGGGTCGCTTTGGTGTAGAACACATTAAAGCCTTCTACAGAAAGCTAGGAGTATTCAACGATGATTTCAAATCTCCTCTCTGGTCAACAAAAGCACCTTGAGGATTCTGGCGGGAACTCTCGTTCAACCCTTTTTCTATTATGCATGCACCTCCTGGTACCCTAGCACCTCCAAAACCCTCAAATCTAAACTCCAAACATCTCAGAACAAGCTAGTCAGGTTACTTCTAGACCTCCACCCCAGATCACACCTCACTCCTACCCACTTCACCAAAGTGGGCTGGCTCAAGGTGGAGGACAGAGTTAAACAACTTGCACTGAGCCTAGTCTATAAAATCCACTACACCTCCCTGATACCGAAGTACATGTCAAACTACTTCCTTAACGTAAATGACCGCCATAACCACAACACCAGGGGGAGCTCCACTAACCACGTTAAACCCAGATTCCCAACTAACAAAGGTCTTAACTCATTCTCCTTCTATGCCACATCAATGTGGAATGCACTCCCAACAGGTATAAAAGAAAGGGCATCTCTATCCTCCTTCAAAACCGCAATAAAAGTTCACCTCCAGGCAGCTACAACCCTAAACTAACCCCCTCCCCCCTCCACATCCCACCTCCCCGGATTGTAAATAATCAAATGTAAATAATCAAATGTATATACTTGTTCTTATGCTTTCTGAACTCACTATGTTCTCTGCTGGCTGTACATATCCTACCAAGTAAACACTGTACATATCTTAGCAAGTAAACACTGTACATATCCTACCAAGTAAACACTGTACATATCCTACCAAGTAAACACTGTACATATCTTAGCAAGTAAACACTGTACATATCCTACCAAGTAAACACTGTACATATCCTACCAAGTAAACACCGTACATATCCTACCAAGTAAACACTGTACATATCCTACCAAGTAAACACTGTACATATCCTACCAAGTAAAGACTGTACATATCCTACCAAGTAAACACCGTACATATCCTACCAAGTAAACACTGTACATATCCTACCAAGTAAACACTGTACATATCCTACCAAGTAAACACTGTACATATCCTACCAAGTAAAGACTGTACATATCCTACCAAGTAAACACCGTACATATCCTAGCAAGTAAACACTGTACATATCCTACCAAGTAAACACTGTACATATCCTACCAAGTAAACACCGTACATATCCTACCAAGTAAACACTGTACATATCCTACCAAGTAAACACTGTACATATCCTACCAAGTAAACACTGTACATATCCTACCAAGTAAACACCGTACATATCCTACCAAGTAAACACCGTACATATCCTACCAAGTAAACACTGTACATATCCTACCAAGTAAACACCGTACATATCCTACCAAGTAAACACCGTACATATCCTACCAAGTAAACACTGTACATATCCTACCAAGTAAACACTGTACATATCCTACCAAGTAAACACCGTACATATCCTACCAAGTAAACACCGTACATATCCTACCAAGTAAACACTGTACATATCCTACCAAGTAAACACTGTACATATCCTACCAAGTAAACACTGTACATATCCTACCAAGTAAACACCGTACATATCCTACCAAGTAAACACTGTACATATCCTACCAAGTAAACACCGTACATATCCTACCAAGTAAACACTGTACATATCCTACCAAGTAAACACTGTACATATCCTACCAAGTAAACACTGTACATATCCTACCAAGTAAACACTGTACATATCCTACCAAGTAAACACTGTACATATCCTACCAAGTAAACACTGTACATATCCTACCAAGTAAACCCTGTACATATCCTACCAAGTAAACACTGTACATATCCTAGCAAGTAAACACTGTACATATCCTAGCAAGTAAACACTGTACATATCATCATCATCATCATCGGCAGCTCAGTCTCGAGAGACCATACTGATGCGCGTCTGGAGTCTTGTCATGTTGTTTGGCATCGTCTGCTATGGCTGCGCAGTCCGATCTGTGAGTGACAGTCTTTATTGCAGTTTGTGCAAATGAATAAGGTGGCCTGGGTTTGAGGGGTTGCTGCAGTGCACTTCCTGCGTCTCCTCTTCTCTGCTGCAAGCCGATCTCTTGCCACCTCAGCTTCTGCACTGCCCTTGTGGACAGTCTGACGCCAAGCATTTCTGTCCATGGCCTGTACCTCCCAGCTGTCAGGAGAGATGTTGCATGCTTTCATGTCTCTTTTGCAGACGTCCTTGAAGCGTAGTAGGGGGCGACCAGCTCGTCTGGTGCCAATGGTCAGTTGTCCATACATGATGTCCTTAGGTAGTCTTCCATCCTCCATCCGTCGGACATGGCCGAGCCAGCGGAGACGGCGTTGACTCAGCAGGGAGTACATGCTGGGGATCTTGGCGCGCTGCAGGATGTTGGTGTATGGGATGTGGTCCTGCCAGCTGATGTTGAGGATGCGCCTGAGGCACCGCATGTGGAAGGTGTTGAGCCGACGTTCTTGCTTCATATAGGTGGTCCAGGATTCACTTCCATAGAGAAGGGTGCTGAGAACGCAGGCCTGATATACACGGATCTTGGTGTGTTCTGACAGCGCTCCGTTCTCCCACACTCTCTTGGTCAGTCTAGCCATGATGGTATTTGCCTTTCCGAGACGCCTGTCCAGTTCGATGTCCAGTGAGAGGTTGTTGCTGATTGTTGATCCCAAGTAGGTGAACTTGTCCACAGTGTCCAGTCTGATGTTATCAACTGTGATGGAGGGGGCAGTACTGATGTCTTGTGCACTGATGTTGGTCTTCTTCAGGCTTATTGTGAGCCCAAACTGCTTACAAGCATCGGCAAAGCGGTCAGCCAAACTCTGAAGGGCATCCTCTGTGTGAGTCATGAGGGCTGCATCATCAGCAAACAACATCTCCCTGATGAGAACTGTCCTGACCTTGGTCTTAGAACGCAGTCGCGCCAGGTTAAACAATCTCCCATCAGACCGGGTGTGCAGGTATACACCATCAGTGGAGTAGTCGAAGGCGTAAGACAGGAGCAGGGAAAAGAAAATCCCGAAAAGGGTTGGTGCAAGTACACAGCCCTGCTTGACACCACTGTTGATACAGAATGGTTCTGAGGATGATCCGTCATACAGGACTGTGCCCTTCATGTTGACATGGAAGGAGGTCACCATGCTGCCGAGCTTTGGGGGGCAGCCAATCTTCTCAAGGAGCTGGAATAGGCCTTCCCTGCTGACCAGATCGAAGGCCTTGGTGAGGTCTATGAACATCATGTAGAGTGGCTGGCCTTGCTCTCTACTCTTTTCCTGGAGCTGTCGAAGGGAAAAGATCATGTCAGTTGTCGACCTGCCTGCTCTGAAGCCACATTGGGATTCTGGATAGACACGATCCGCGAGTCTCTGCAGCCTGTTGAGGAGGATGCGTGCATACACTTTGCCGACAATGCTGAGAAGGGAGATCCCTCTGTAGTTGTTGCAGTCACTGCGGTCACCTTTGTTTTTATACAGTGTCACAATGGTGGCGTCACGCATGTCTTGTGGGACTGCACCTTCCTCCCAGCACATGCAGAGCAACTCATACAGAGGCTGAAGCAGGGCAGGTTTCCCGTGCTTGATGGCTTCAGGTGGGATGTTATCGCTACCTGGTGCTTTGTCGTTTGGGAGGGCATCAATGGCTTTGCTGAGCTCTTCCATAGTGGGCACTTCATCTAGCTCCTCCATGATGGGCAGATCCTTCGTACCACTAAGGGCAGCATTGGAAACTGATGTTTCACGGGAGTACAGTTCTGAGTAGTGTTCCACCCATCTGGTCATCTGTTCCTCCCGGTTAGTGATCTTCTCCCCTGACAGAGATTTCAGGGGGCAATTCCTTTTACTGCAGGGCCAAGGGCCTTTTTGATGCCGTTGTACATGCCGCGTGTGTTTCCGGACTCGGCACAGCTCTGTATTTCCTTACACAGTTGTTGCCAATATTCATTGGCACACTGTCTAGCAACACGCTGGGTGGTGTTCCGAGCCCTTCTGAGTGCTGTGAGTGTCTGTTCATTTGGGCATTCCTTGTGTGCTAAGAAGGCTGCACGTTTAGCCTCTATTTCTGGTTTCATCCTTGGAAGGTGGGCTTTGAACCAATCCTGGCAGGGATGTTCTTTCTTGCCAAACGAGGACATGGCCGTGTTGTAAATTTTGTCCCTCATGGCATTCCACTTTCCTGTGGCGTCATGATCTGGCAGGTCCTGTAGGGCTTCATCCAGGTTGGTTACATATGCGTCCACCTTAAGGGGATCTGACATGTGTACTGTGTTGATCCGGGGGCGGCCTTTTGGTTTGGAGTGATGTAGCTTGCGTGGCTGGAGACGCACTTTGCTGCACACAAGGGCATGGTCAGTGTCACAGTCTGCACTATGGTAGCTTCTGGTGATGAGGACATTGTTTAAGGCAGAGCGCCTGGTGATGGCAAGGTCGAGTTGGTGCCAGCGTTGGGACCGCGGATGCCTCCACGACACTCTGTGTGATGGTTTACACTCGAAGAAGGTGTTTGTAATGCAGAGGTCATGGTAGGAGCACAGTTCCAGCAGCCTTTGACCATTCTCATTTACCTTCCCTGTGCCATGACGTCCAAGGCAGGAGGGCCATGACTTGTGATCTGCACCTACTCTGGCATTGAAGTCGCCAAGGAGGAATAAGGGCTCATCTTTTGGGAGGCCCTTTATCAGTTCATCAAGCTGCCCATAGAACTAGTCTTTTGTGTCTTCCGATGAGGTGAGAGTGGGAGCGACATACATATACATATACTACATATACTACCAAGTAAACACTGTACATATCCTACCAAGTAAACACTGTACATATCCTACCAAGTAAACCCTGTACATATCCTACCAAGTAAACACTGTACATATCCTACCAAGTAAACACTGTACATATCCTACCAAGTCACACCTACACTGTTTCAATGTCCATTTCTCTGATGATGCAATTGTTGATGACTGAAGTGCTGATATCAACCAAACCTAACCCCCCCCCCCCCCACACACACACATCCCACCCCCCGGATTGTAAACAATGTAAATAATTCAATGTATATACTCTGATGATGAACTTGTGTGATGACTGTATTATGATGATAGTATATATCTGATAGTATATATCTGATAGTATATATCTGATAGTATATATCTGATAGTATATATCTGATAGTA
The DNA here is from genome assembly GCF_033978785.1 of Entelurus aequoreus. Taxonomy (NCBI): domain Eukaryota; kingdom Metazoa; phylum Chordata; class Actinopteri; order Syngnathiformes; family Syngnathidae; genus Entelurus; species Entelurus aequoreus. Next base: position 237,685 of record NC_084742.1, on the reverse strand, counting down.
TATATCTGATAGTATATATCTGATAGTATATATTTGTACCATGAATTGATGAACGTGGACCCCGACTTAAACAAGTGGAACAACTTATTGGGGTGTTACCATTTAGTGATCAATTGTACGGAATATGTACTGTACTGTGCAACCTACTAATACAAGTCTCAATCAATCAATCAATCAAACTAGGTGAGTCCTGACAGGCTGCTGAGGTGGAGGCTGGTGCAGATGAGGTGGAGGTTGGTGCAGATGAGGTGGAGGTTGGTGCAGATGAGGTGGAGGCTGGTGCAGATGAGGTGGAGGTTGGTGCAGATGAGGTGGAGGCTGGTACAGATGAGGTGGAGGTTGGTGCAGATGAGGTGGAGGTTGGTGCAGATGAGGTGGAGGCTGGTACAGATGAGGTGGAGGTTGGTGCAGATGAGGTGGAGGTTGGGGCAGATGAGGTGGAGGCTGGTACAGATGAGGTGGAGGTTGGTGCAGATGAGGTGGAGGTTGGTGCAGATGAGGTGGAGGCTGGTGCAGATGAGGTGGAGGCTGGTGCAGATGAGGTGGAGGCTGGTGTAGATGAGGTGGAGACTGGTGCAGATGAGGTGGAGACTGGTGTAGATGAGGTGGAGGCTGGTGCAGATGAGGTGGAGACTGGTGCAGATGAGGTGGAGGCTGGTGCAGATGAGGTGGAGACTGGTGTAGATGAGGTGGAGACTGGTGCAGATGAGGTGGAGACTGGTGTAGATGAGGTGGAGGCTGGTGTAGATGAGGTGGAGGCTGGTGTAGATGAGGTGGAGGCTGGTGTAGATGAGGTGGAGGCTGGTGTAGATGAGGTGGAGGCTGGTGTAGATGAGGTGGAGGCTGGTGTAGATGAGGTGGAGGTTGGTGCAGATGAGGTGGAGGCTGGTGCAGATGAGGTGGAGGTTGGTGCAGATGAGGTGGAGGCTGGTGCAGATGAGGTGGAGGCTGGTGTAGATGAGGTGGAGGCTGGTGTAGATGAGGTGGAGGCTGGTGTAGATGAGGTGGAGGCTGGTGTAGATGAGGTGGTGGCTGGTGTAGATGAGGTGGAGGCTGGTGTAGATGAGGTGGAGGCTGGTGTAGATGAGGTGGAGGCTGGTGTAGATGAGGTGGAGGCTGGTGCAGAGCAGTACCAACTTTATCAGCTCTTCTTCTGCCTCCTCCTCACTCCAGCATTCCATGTTGGATCAGCAAGATGACACCTCCTGCTTTATCTCCTGATGACCTCCACCTTCTTGTCTGCTCCACACATTCCTCACCACACACACTGCATGCAAGTCTGCGTGTGTGTGTGTGTGTGTGTGTGTGTGTGTGTGTGTGTGTGTGTGTGTGTGTGTGTGTGTGTGTGTGTGTGTGTGCGTGTGTGTGCGCGTGCGCGTGTGCGTGTGCGTGTGCGTGTGCGTGTGCGTGTGCGTGCGCGTGCGTTCCAGCACTATGGACTCTTCCATAAACTATTGGTTCTCAAAAAACTACTCAGAGGTGCCATCCAATATTCATCCAAGCAGTCCTGCAGCGTGTTTACTTGTGTGTGATATCATGTGCGATACAAGCAGTCCTGCAGCGTGTTTACTTGTGTGTGATATCATGTGCGATACAAGCAGTCCTGCAGCGTGTTTACTTGTGTGTGATATAATGTGCGATACAAGCAGTCCTGCAGAGTGTTTACTTGTGTGTGATATCATGTGCGATACAAGCAGTCCTGCAGAGTGTTTACTTGTGTGTGATATCATGTGCGATACAAGCAGTCCTGCAGCGTGTTTACTTGTGTGGGATTAATTTGTGACATATTAAATTTAAGCCTGGTTGTGTTGTGGCTAATAGTTATATATATATGTCTCACAGAAGTCATCACTTCATGCTCACAGACGTCATCACTTCATGCTCACAGACGTCATCACTTCATGCTCACAGACGTCATCACTTCATGCTCACAGACGTCATCACTTCATGCTCACAGACGTCAGACGTCATCACTTCATGCTCACAGAAGTCAGACTTCATCACTTCATGCTCACAGAAGTCATCACTTCATGCTCACAGAAGTCATCACTTCATGCTCACAGACGTCAGACGTCATCACTTCATGCTCACAGAAGTCATCACTTCATGCTCACAGACGTCAGACGTCATCACTTCATGCTCACAGAAGTCATCACTTCATGCCCACAGAAGTCATCACTTCATGCTCACAGACGTCAGACGTCATCACTTCATGCTCACAGAAGTCAGACTTCATCACTTCATGCTCACAGAAGTCAGACGTCATCACTTCATGCTCACAGAAGTCAGACGTCATCACTTCATGCTCACAGAAGTCAGACTTCATCACTTCATGCTCACAGACGTCAGACTTCATCACTTCATGCTCAGAGAAGTCAGACTTCATCACTTCATGCTCACAGACGTCAGACGTCATCACTTCATGCTCACAGAAGTCATCACTTCATGCTCACAGAAGTCAGACGTCATCACTTCATGCTCACAGAAGTCAGACTTCATCACTTCATGCTCACAGAAGTCAGACTTCATCACTTCATGCTCACAGAAGTCAGACTTCATCACTTCATGCTCACAGAAGTCAGACGTCATCACTTCATGCTCACAGAAGTCAGACTTCATCACTTCATGCTCACAGAAGTCAGACTTCATCACTTCATGCTCACAGACGTCAGACTTCATCACTTCATGCTCAGAGAAGTCAGACTTCATCACTTCATGCTCACAGAAGTCAGACGTCATCACTTCATGCTCACAGAAGTCAGACTTCATCACTTCATGCTCACAGAAGTCAGACGTCATCACTTCATGCTCACAGAAGTCAGACTTCATCACTTCATGCTCACAGAAGTCAGACTTCATCACTTCATGCTCACAGACGTCAGACTTCATCACTTCATGCTCAGAGAAGTCAGACTTCATCACTTCATGCTCACAGAAGTCAGACGTCATCCCTTCATGCTCACAGAAGTCAGACTTCATCACTTCATGCTCACAGAAGTCAGACTTCATCACTTCATGCTCACAGACCCCAGACTTCATCACTTCATGCTCACAGAAGTCAGACTTCATCACTTCATGCTCAGAGAAGTCAGACTTCATCACTTCATGCTCACAGAAGTCAGACGTCATCACTTCATGCTCACAGAAGTCAGACTTCATCACTTCATGCTCACAGAAGTCAGACTTCATCACTTCATGCTCACAGAAGTCAGACTTCATCACTTCATGCTCACAGACCCCAGACTTCATCACTTCATGCTCACAGAAGTCAGACTTCATCACTTCATGCTCACAGACCCCAGACTTCATCACTTCATTCTCACAGAAGTCAGACTTCATCACTTCATGCTCACAGAAGTCAGACTTCATCACTTCATGCTCACAGAAGTCAGACTTCATCACTTCATGCTCACAGATGTCAGACTTCATCACATCATGCTCACAGACGTCAGACTTCATCACTTCATGCTCACAGAAGTCAGACTTCATCACTTCATGCTAACAGAAGTCAGACTTCATCACTTCGTGCTCACAGACGTCAGACTTCATCACTTCGTGCTCACAGAAGTCAGACTTCATCACTTCATGCTCACAGAAGTCAGACTTCATCACTTCATGCTCACAGAAGTCAGACTTCATCACTTCATGCTCACAGATGTCAGACTTCATCACATCATGCTCACAGACGTCAGACTTCATCACTTCATGCTCACAGAAGTCAGACGTCATCACTTCATGCTCACAGAAGTCAGACTTCATCACTTCATGCTCACAGAAGTCAGACTTCATCACTTCATGCTCACAGACGTCAGACTTCATCACTTCATGCTCAGAGAAGTCAGACTTCATCACTTCATGCTCACAGAAGTCAGACGTCATCACTTCATGCTCACAGAAGTCAGACTTCATCACTTCATGCTCAGAGAAGTCAGACTTCATCACTTCATGCTCACAGAAGTCAGACTTCATCACTTCATGCTCACAGAAGTCAGACTTCATCACTTCATGCTCACAGAAGTCAGACTTCATCACTTCATGCTCACAGACCCCAGACTTCATCACTTCATGCTCACAGAAGTCAGACTTCATCACTTCATGCTCAGAGAAGTCAGACTTCATCACTTCATGCTCACAGAAGTCAGACGTCATCACTTCATGCTCACAGAAGTCAGACTTCATCACTTCATGCTCACAGAAGTCAGACTTCATCACTTCATGCTCACAGACCCCAGACTTCATCACTTCATGCTCACAGAAGTCAGACTTCATCACTTCATGCTCACAGAAGTCAGACTTCATCACTTCATGCTCACAGACCCCAGACTTCATCACTTCATGCTCACAGAAGTCAGACTTCATCACTTCATGCTCACAGACCCCAGACTTCATCACTTCATTCTCACAGAAGTCAGACTTCATCACTTCATGCTCACAGAAGTCAGACTTCATCACTTCATGCTCACAGAAGTCAGACTTCATCACTTCATGCTCACAGATGTCAGACTTCATCACATCATGCTCACAGACGTCAGACTTCATCACTTCATGCTCACAGAAGTCAGACTTCATCACTTCATGCTAACAGAAGTCAGACTTCATCACTTCATGCTCACAGACGTCAGACTTCATCACTTCGTGCTCACAGAAGTCAGACTTCATCACTTCATGCTCACAGAAGTCAGACTTCATCACTTCATGCTCACAGAAGTCAGACTTCATCACTTCATGCTCACAGAAGTCAGACTTCATCACTTCATGCTCAGAGAAGTCAGACTTCATCACTTCATGCTCACAGAAGTCAGACTTCATCACTTCATGCTCACAGAAGTCAGACTTCATCACTTCATGCTCACAGATGTCAGACTTCATCACATCATGCTCACAGACGTCAGACTTCATCACTTCATGCTCACAGAAGTCAGACTTCATCACTTCATGCTAACAGAAGTCAGACGTCATCACTTCATGCTCACAGACGTCAGACTTCATCACTTCGTGCTCACAGAAGTCAGACTTCATCACTTCATGCTCACAGACGTCAGACTTCATCACTTCATGCTCACAGAAGTCAGACTTCATCACTTCATGCTCACAGAAGTCAGACTTCATCACTTCATGCTCACAGAAGTCAGACGTCATCACTCCATGCTCACAGAAGTCAGACTTCATCACTTCATGCTCACAGAAGTCAGACTTCATCACTTCATGCTCACAGACCCCAGACTTCATCACTTCATGCTCACAGAAGTCAGACTTCATCACTTCATGCTCACAGACCCCAGACTTCATCACTTCATTCTCACAGAAGTCAGACTTCATCACTTCATGCTCACAGAAGTCAGACTTCATCACTTCATGCTCACAGAAGTCAGACTTCATCACTTCATGCTCACAGATGTCAGACTTCATCACTTCATGCTCACAGACGTCAGACTTCATCACTTCATGCTCACAGAAGTCAGACTTCATCACTTCATGCTCACAGACGTCAGACTTCATCACTTCGTGCTCACAGAAGTCAGACTTCATCACTTCATGCTCACAGAAGTCAGACTTCATCACTTCATGCTCACAGAAGTCAGACTTCATCACTTCATGCTCACAGAAGTCAGACTTCATCACTTCGTGCTCACAGAAGTCAGACTTCATCACTTCGTGCTCACAGAAGTCAGACTTCATCACTTCATGCTCACAGAAGTCAGACTTCATCACTTCATGCTCACAGAAGTCAGACTTCATCACTTCATGCTCACAGAAGTCAGACTTCATCACTTCGTGCTCACAGAAGTCAGACTTCATCACTTCATGCTCACAGAAGTCAGACTTCATCACTTCATGCTCAGAGAAGTCAGACTTCATCACTTCATGCTCACAGAAGTCAGACTTCATCACTTCGTGCTCACAGAAGTCAGACTTCATCACTTCATGCTCACAGAAGTCAGACTTCATCACTTCATGCTCACAGAAGTCAGACTTCATCACTTCGTGCTCACAGAAGTCAGACTTCATCACTTCATGCTCACAGAAGTCAGACTTCATCACTTCATGCTCACAGAAGTCAGACTTCATCACTTCATGCTCACAGAAGTCAGACTTCATCACTTCGTGCTCACAGAAGTCAGACTTCATCACTTCATGCTCACAGACGTAGATACATGTCTACATGACATCTCCATCAGTAACTGGATCAGTCTTGCAAGATATTTCATGTTCACACTGAGAAACTTTCTTCTTTTTGGCAAATAATCATGAAGTTAGAATGTAATGGCAGCAACACATGGCAAAAAAGGCATGTTCACCACTGTGTTACATGGCCTTTCCTTTTAACAACACTCAGCAAAGGTTTGGGAAGTGAGGAGACACATTTTTGAAGTGGAATTCTTTCCCATTCTTGCTTGATGTACAGCTTAAGTTGTTCAACAGTCTCCCTTCTCATATTTTAGCCTGCACACATTTTCAATGTCTGGACTACAGGCAGGCCAGTCTAGTACCCACACTCTTTTACTATGAAGCCACGTTGATGTAACACCTGGCTTGGCATTGTCTTGCTGAAATAAGCAGGGGCGTCCATGGTAACGTTGCTTGGATGGCAACATATGTTGCTCCAAAAGCTGTAAATGGTAAATGGGTTATACTTATATAGCGCTTTTCTACCTTCAAGGTACTCAAAGCGCTTTGACACTATTTCCACATTCACCCATTCACACACACATTCACACACTGATGGCGGGAGCTGCCATGCAAGGCCCTAACCACGACCCATCAGGAGCAAGGGTGAAGCGTCTTGCTCAAGGACACAACGGACGTGACGAGGTTGGTAGAAGGTGGGGATTGAACCAGGAACCCTCAGGTTGCTGGCACGGCCACTCTCCCAACTGCGCCACGCCGTCCTGTATGTACCTTTCAGCATTAATGGTGCCTTCACAGATGTGTAAGTTACCCATGTCTTGGCCACTAATACACCCCCATACCATCACACACTAATACACCCCCATACCATCACACATGCTGCCTTTTACACTTTCACCCTAGAACAATCCGGATGGTTCTTTTCCATGTGAACATCATCATATTCCAACTTTGACATCAACATCATCTCATTCCAACTTTGACATCAACATCATCTCATTCCAACTTTGACATGAACATCATCTCATTCCAACTTTGACATCAACATCATCTCATTCCAACTTTGACATCAACATCATCTCATTCCAACTTTGACATGAACATCATCTCATTCCAACTTTGACATGAACATCATCTCATTCCAACTTTGACATCAACATCATCTCATTCCAACTTTGACATGAACATCATCTCATTCCAACTTTGACATCAACATCATCTCATTCCAACTTTGACATCAACATCATCTCATTCCAACTTTGACATGAACATCATCTCATTCCAACTTTGACATGAACATCATCTCATTCCAACTTTGACATGAACATCATCTCATTCCAACTTTGACATCAACATCATCTCATTCCAACTTTGACATCAACATCATCTCATTCCAACTTTGACATGAACATCATCTCATTCCAACTTTGACATCAACATCATCTCATTCCAACTTTGACATCATCATCTCATTCCAACTTTGACATCAACATCATCTCATTCCAACTTTGACATGAACATCATCTCATTCCAACTTTGACATGAACATCATCTCATTCCAACTTTGACATCAACATCATCTCATTCCAACTTTGACATGAACATCATCTCATTCCAACTTTGACATGAACATCATCTCATTCCAACTTTGACATCAACATCATCTCATTCCAACTTTGACATCAACATAATCTCATTCCAACTTTGACATGAACATCATCTCATTCCAACTTTGACATGAACATCATCTCATTCCAACTTTGACATCAACATCATCTCATTCCAACTTTGACATGAACATCATCTCATTCCAACTTTGACATGAACATCATCTCATTCCAACATCATCTCATTCCAACTTTGACATCAACATCATCTCATTCCAACTTTGACATGAACATCATCTCATTCCAACTTTGACATGAACATCATCTCATTCCAACATCATCTCATTCCAACTTTGACATCAACATCATCTCATTCCAACTTTGACATGAACATCATCTCATTCCAACTTTGACATCAACATCATCTCATTCCAACTTTGACATCAACATCATCTCATTCCAACTTTGACATGAACATCATCTCATTCCAACTTTGACATGAACATCATCTCATTCCAACTTTGACATCAACATCATCTCATTCCAACTTTGACATGAACATCATCTCATTCCAACTTTGACATCAACATCATCTCATTCCAACTTTGACATCAACATCATCTCATTCCAACTTTGACATCAACATCATCTCATTCCAACTTTGACATGAACATCATCTCATTCCAACTTTGACATCAACATCATCTCATTCCAACTTTGACATCAACATCATCTCATTCCAACTTTGACATGAACATCATCTCATTCCAACTTTGACATGAACATCATCTCATTCCAACTTTGACATCAACATCATCTCATTCCAACTTTGACATGAACATCATCTCATTCCAACTTTGACATTAACATCATCTCATTCCAACTTTGACATCAACGTCATCTCATTCCAACTTTGACATCAACATCATCTCTTTTGTCACTTTCTTCTCATGCAAACACATAAATTGTCATCTATCTTTCAGCACTTTGTGTTTCTCATTCCTCTGCACCTGTCACTGCCTCTCACTACTCCGTGCTAGTGTTTGTGAGTACTACTACTATTCATTGTGAGTACTACTGCTATTCATTGAGAGTACTACTGCTATTCATTGAGAGTACTACTGCTATTCATTGAGAGTACTACTGCTATTCATTGTGAGTACTACTGCTATTCATTGTGAGTACTACTGCTATTCATTGAGAGTACTACTGCTATTCATTGAGAGTACTACTGCTATTCATTGTGAGTACTACTGCTATTCATTGTGAGTACTACTGCTATTCATTGAGAGTACTACTGCTATTCATTGAGAGTACTACTGCTATTCATTGAGAGTACTACTGCTGTTCATTGAGAGTACTACTGCTGTTCATTGAGAGTACTACTGCTGTTCATTGAGAGTACTACTGCTATTCAATATGAGTACTACTAGTATTCAATGAGAGTATTACTAGTATTCAATGAGAGTACTACTGCTATTCATTGAGAGTACTAATAGTATTCAATGAGAGTACTACTGCTATTCATTGAGAGTACTACTAGTATTCAATGAGAGTATTACTAGTATTCAATGAGAGTACTACTGCTATTCATTGAGAGTACTAATAGTATTCAATGAGAGTACTACTAGTATTCAATGAGAGTACTACTAGTATTCAATGAGAGTACTACTAGTATTCATTGAGAGTACTACTAGTATTCATTGAGAGTACTACTAGTATTCAATTAGAGTATTACTAGTATTCAATGAGAGTACTACTAGTATTCATTGAGAGTACTACTAGTATTCAATGAGTACTACTGCTATTCAATATGAGTACTACTAGTATTCATGGATTACTACTAGTATTCATTGAGAGTACTACTAGTATTCATGGATTACTACTAGTATTCATTGAGAGTACTACTAGTATTCATTGAGAGTACTACTAGTATTCATTGAGAGTACTACTAGTGAGTACTGGTACTGAGCAGTATTTGACTCACCGACTGCGAGCATCAAGCAGGCAAACTTCATCGTAGCTCCAAAGACGTTCCGTGTCTTCTGCCGGATGCGATACTGCTGATATCGCTGCTATGGTTGATATCGTTGATATGGTTGATGCAGTGCAATGAAAGTGTCCTTCACGCAGCTGCAAGAGAACCACGAGGCTCCTTTTGTGTCTTACTGCCTCAAAGTGAAAGGCAAGAATGCTTTTCTTCCTCTTTAAAAACTTTTTTCCGCCGTCTCCTTGGCTGCCAAACTCTCTCTCTCCTCTCTCTCTCTCCTCTCCTCTCTCTCTCTCCTCTCCTCTCTCTCCTCTCCTCTCCTCTCTCTCTCCTCTCCTCTCTCTCCTCTCTCTCTCTCCTCTCTCTCTCTCCTCTCCTCTCTCTCTTTCTCCTCTCTCTCTCTCCTCTTCTCTCTCTCCTCTCTCTGTCTCTCTCTCTGTCTCTGTCTCTCCTCTCCCCCCCCCCCCCCCGCCCCCCTGTGTGCGGTGGCTGTGCAGCTGAGATGTTCCCAAAGGAGCGCTGCCTCTTATCCAGCCTGCAGAGTTTTCAATAACAAAGGAAACTCCCAGACAATGTGGGCATCCCCCCCCTTCCCACCCCGCCCGACCCCCGCCATGGTGCGGGGGTCACATCAGCAGCGAGCGTTTGAGGACAGGAAGTTGTCATCTTCTTCTTGACACTCTCACGCAAACATTGTACACGCAAAAAGTACGTCAGGCGTGTATACAAGTACATACTAACAATTACTACAAACTAGTGAAACATGTATACAAGTATATACTAACAAATACTACAAACTAGTGAAACATGTATACAAATACATACTAACAATTACTACAAACTAGTGAAACATGTATACAAGTATATACTAACAAATACTACAAACTAGTGAAACATGTATACAAGTATATACTAACAAATACTACAAACTAGTGAAACATGTATACAAATACATACTAACAAATACTACAAACTAGTGAAACATGTATACAAATACATACTAACAAATACTACAAACTAGTGAAACATGTATACAAATACATACTAACAATTACTACAAACTAGTGAAACATGTATACAAATACATACTAACAATTACTACAAACTAGTGAAACATGTATACAAATACATACTAACAATTACTACAAACTAGTGAAACATGTATACAAGTATATACTAACAAATACTACAAACTAGTGAAACATGTATACAAGTATATACTAACAAATACTACAAACTAGTGAAACATGTATACAAATACATACTAACAAATACTACAAACTAGTGAAACATGTATACAAATACATACTAACAAATACTACAAACTAGTGAAACATGTATACAAATACATACTAACAATTACTACAAACTAGTGAAACATGTATACAAATACATACTAACAAATACTACAAACTAGTGAAAGATGTTGTAGAGGTGGTTCCCTACCCGTTCCCCGGATATCACGTCAGGAGTCAGTTGTGCCATTTAACCAAGCCTTTAATCACCATGTGATTCAATGTATATTAGTTCCGGTACAATCTTAACCAAGCCTTTAATCACCATGTGATTCAATGTATATTAGTTCCAGTACAATCTTTTCAGATGTCTGTCTCTCCGGTTTCCCCCACCCCTCTCCTCTGATGGCCGCTCACTGTTAAAGACAACAGCTGATTAGATTAACACGTACCACCTGCGAAATCTAATCACCTGCCAGCTGCGTCTCGCCGTCCCTAATCGATGGTGCTCCGCCCTCAACACCATTGACTGAGGCGGTGACCTTTTGCTCCTGCAGTGCGCTAATCACAACCTCCCCCCACATACCTCCACCGCCAGACTTAGGCCAGGACATCGTTCTGCTGCACCAACTCCCCACCGCCTGAGAGCGGGAGAGGAAGTCCGCCACGGCCATCTGCGCCCCCGGCCTATGGATCACTCTGAAATTGTAGGGTTGTAAAGCGAGATACCACCGGGTGATCCGCGCGTTGGCATCTTCCATGCGGTGGAGCCACTGGAGGGGCTTGTGGTCCGAGCAGAGGCTGAACGGGCGTCCCAGCAGATAGTACTGGAGGGCACCGACCGCCCACCGGATGGCGAGGCACTCCCTCTCCACCGTGCTGTATCTGGCCTCCCTTTCCGATAACTTTCTGCTGATGTACAGGACCGGGTGGTCGGTGCCCCCCTACTGGGATAAAACGGCTCCCAGTCCTCTGCCCGATGCGTCCGCCTGCAAACAAAATATGATAGAAAAATCAGGCATGTGCAGTACCGGCTCCTCGCAAAGTGCTTTCCTCACTTTCTCGAATGCCTGCTGGCACTGCCCCGTCCAGTGGATCAGATCTGGAGCACCTTTTCGGGTGAGGTCGGTTAGTGGGCTGGTCAGGTCCGCAAACCGGGGGATGAACCTCCGGTAGTAGCCTACCAACCCTAAAAACTGCCTCACCTCCTTTTTCGTCTTCGAGGTCGGACAGGCCGCAACTGCTGCGGTTTTACCTACCTGAGGCCACACCTGAACTTCCCCCAAGTGGTACCCCAGATACTGTACCTCCCTCCGGCCAACCGCGCACTTCGCCGGGTAGGCGGTGAGCCCCGCCCGCCTCAGGGACTCGAGTACCACCCCCACCCTCTGCATATGCTCCGCCCAGCTGTTCCCCTGGATGATGACATCATCCAGATAGACGGCAGCATATGCAGCGTGGGGCCGCAGTACCCGGTCCATGAGTCTCTGAAATGTGACGGGCGCACCGAACAAGCCGAACTGAAGGGTCACAAATTGGTATAAACCTTCCGGAGTGGAGAATGCCGTTTTTTCCTTAGACTCTGGAGACAAAGGAATCTGCCAGTATCCCTTAGTCAAATCCAGTGTCTTGACAAAACGAGCAGTGTCCAATCGGTCCAGGAGCTTGTCGACCCGGGGCATTGGATAGGCGTCAAAACATGACACATCATTTACCTTACCTCCACAAAGAACCGCACAGACCCATCTTTCTTCCCTACCAGAACTATGGGGCTGCACCACGCACTGTGTGACTCTTCAATCACTCCCAATTCCAGCATGGCTTTTTAATTCTTCCCGAACTACTTTGCGCTTGTGTTCGGGCAGCCTATAGGTCCGAGACCTCACCGTCACGCCTGGGCTGGTCTCTATGTGATGCTGGGTGAGAGTCGTGCGGCCTAGCAGTGGGGAGAACACGTCAGCAAAATGCTGCTGCAATTTGGCCACGTCTGCTTTCTGTGACGGCGTCAGATGATTATCACAGCGGAGAGGAAAGGGTGGAGATCGAGGAGCTGGGGCCAGAGGTTCCCCCCACCCCCAGCTCCTCGATCTCCGCTGTCGCCGTCACCATGGAGACAGGCTCCACTTCCCTCCAACCTTTTAGTAGGTTGAGGTGGTATATTTGGGTTGGCCTGCCCCGGTCAGACCGCCTGATCTCGTAATCCACATCACCTACTCGTCGTGTGACCACAAAGGGTCCTTGCCACTTGGCGAGTAATTTGGAGCTGGATGTTGGGAGTAATACAAGTACTTTCTCTCCCTCCCGGTGAAAATTGTCTGAGTAGCGTCCCCTTGTTACACAGGCGCTGCTGACGTTCTTGGGCTTGGAGCAAATTCTCACGTGACAAGTGCCCCAATGTGTGGAGTTTTGCTCTCAAGTCCATCACCTACTGAATTTCGTTTTTACTGGGGCTTGGACCTTCCTCCCAGCTTTCTTTAACTAGGTCCAGTACCCCGCGCGGCTTCCTGCCGAACAACAGTTCAAATGGGGAAAACCCTGTGGAGGCCTGAGGAATCTCCCGCACTGCAAATAACAGGGGATCCAACCATTTATGCCAATTTGGTTTGTCCTCGTGTACGAACTTCCGGATCATGGATTTCAAGGTTCTATTCATCCGCTCTACCTATCTGTCTGCGGGTGGTAAACGCTGGTCCGAATAGATTTGATCCCCAATAATCCGTACAGCTTCTTTAACGTGCGTGACATAAAGGACGTGCCCTAGTAAGTTACAATCTCTTTCGGGATTCCAACTCGGGAGATAACTTGAAACAGTGCCTGCGTGACACTCTTTGCAGGGATTGAGCGCAGTGGTACTGCTTCGGGATAGCGTGTTGCATAATCCACCAGGACTAGCGCAAAGCGATATCCCTGGGTGCTCGGGTGAAATGGTCCGACGAGGTCCATGCCAATTCGCACAAACGGGACCTCTATGAGTGGTAATGGCCTCAAAGGTGCCCTAGGGGTGGCCGCGGGGTTGACTAGTTGACAGTCCGGGCAGGTCGCGCACCAGCGGCACACGTCTGCCCGAATACCTGGCCAATAAAACCGGACCATTTTCCGATTGAGTGTTTTATCATAACCCATGTGACCGGCCATCGGGTTAAAATGCGCCGTCTGAGTGTCACGACTCACTCTGTATAATCTGTCCCTAATCAATGCAAAGTGAGGGAAATCCCGCGCTATCCCCGGGCGAACTCGCTGCCCATCAATTAAAATCCCTTGGTCCCAGGTCGCACGCAGAAAGTCATCTCGAGACTGCTCGAGTGGAAAATCATCCATGGGGCGCCATTGGGGAACCGGGGAAACCTCCTGCGAAGCCCCCGCCGGCTCCCCTTCCCCCTTCCTCCTGGCAGCGTCGGATAATCTCGCGTCGCCGATGAGAACAGCACGGGTATCCCCTTTCCCTACTGGCCGTGAATGCACCCCTGCGTACTGCTTTATTAACCCTTTAAATCCCGACCAATTTGTTCCCAAGATTAAGGGGTGCGCCAAGCGCGAATTTACAGCCACCTTAGCACTATGTTTTTCCCCTTTGAAAAAAATATCCACCGGCACGATAGTGTACTCGTGAATATTCCCATGCACACATTTAACCCGCATCCGTGTAACCTTCCTCAACGCCCCAGGTCGAACCAGGTTTTGGTGAATCATGGACTGCTCGCAGCCCGAATCCACCATCGCCCGTTGTATACTCCCTTGTATCCTTACTGGTACATAGTATGTCTCTCCTGGCCGGGGGGAGGGTGCTGGAGGGTCGCCAACCCGGATATCAGGTGATATCAGGTGATTAGTATTTTATATACAATACAGAGTGATCCAGTTGTTGTCATGTGTGGAGGTAGTATTTTATATACAATACAGAGTGATCCAGTTGTTGTCATGTGTGGAGGTAGTATTTTATATACAATACAGAGTGATCCAGTTGTTATGTGTGGAGGTAGTATTTTATAAGCAATGCAGAGTGATCCAGTTGTTATGTGTGGAGGTAGTATTTTATAAACAATGCAGAGTGATCCAGTTGTTGTCATGTGTGGAGGTAGTATTTTATAAACAATGCAGAGTGATCCAGTTGTTGTCATGTGTGGAGGTAGTATTTTATATACAATACAAAGTGATCCAGTTGTTGTCATGTGTGGAGGTAGTATTTTATATACAATACAGAGTGATCCAGTTGTTGTCATGTGTGGAGGTAGTATTTTATAAACAATGCAGAGTGATCCAGTTGTTGTCATGTGTGGAGGTAGTATTTTATAAACAATGCAGAGTGATCCAGTTGTTGTCATGTGTGGAGGTAGTATTTTATAAACAATGCAGAGTGATCCAGTTGTGTGTCATGTGTGGAGGTAGTATTTTATATACAATACAGAGTGATCCAGTTGTTGTCATGTGTGGAGGTAGTATTTTATAAACAATGCAGAGTGATCCAGTTGTTGTCATGTGTGGAGGTAGTATTTTATATACAATACAGAGTGATCCAGTTGTGTGTCATGTGTGGAGGTAGTATTTTATATACAATACAGAGTGATCCAGTTGTTGTCATGTGTGGAGGTAGTATTTTATAAACAATGCAGAGTGATCCAGTTGTTGTCATGTGTGGAGGTAGTATTTTATAAACAATGCAGAGTGATCCAGTTGTGTGTCATGTGTGGAGGTAGTATTTTATATACAATACAGAGTGATCCAGTTGTTGTCATGTGTGGAGGTAGTATTTTATAAACAATGCAGAGTGATCCAGTTGTTGTCATGTGTGG
>NC_084742.1:214434-216934 GCF_033978785.1 Entelurus aequoreus | reverse complement strand
GCAAGCCTGGTCACAGGCAATTACAATGTCTGTTAGTCCGGGTGAGGAGTCAGTTAAGCTAGAACTAGCCAGCGCCAGGCTGGATAATCCATGTACGCATAGCAATTCTCTTAGAATAATACACAATTCACATCATGTTTTTTCTGTTGTGTCCGTGTCAGAGGTGGACATGCATTCTACTGAGGTGGCAAATTATGATATGTCCAGTCTATTGCAGCACCAAGCAAACAATCGGAAAATTCCCGTCATATCAATTCCTAGATATGGCCGAAACTATTTAAAGTGCACTACGCATAATAAACGCAACATTGTTAATATTGCCACTACGGATAATCTTAACAAAAACTCGTCAAAACAGCCCAATACCTATAATATGGGCTTTTTAAACATAAGATCATTGTCTCCCAAGGCGTTATTGGTTAATGAGGTCATTAGAGACAACAATCTTAACGTCATTGGTCTTAGCGAAACCTGGCTCAAACCGGACGAATTTTTTGCGCTCAATGAGGCATCTCCTCCTAACTATACGAATGCGCATGTTGCCCGCCCTCTTAAAAGGGGAGGGGGTGTCGCACTAATATACAATGAAAATTTCAACCTTACCCCTAACCTAAATAATAAATATAAATCGTTTGAGGTGCTTACTATGAGGTCTGTCACACCGCTACCTCTCGACCTGGCTGTTATCTACCGCCCCCCTGGGCCCTATTCGGACTTTATCAGTGAATTCTCAGAGTTCGTTGCTGATCTAGTGACGCACGCCGACAATATAATCATAATGGGGGACTTTAATATCCATATGAATACCCCATCGGACCCTCAGTTTTGGCGCTCCAAACCATAATTGATAGCTGTGGTCTTACACAAATAATACATGAACCCACGCATCGCAACGGTAATACAATAGATCTAGTGCTTGTCAGGGGTGTCACCACCTCCAAAGTTATGATACTTCCATATACTAAAGTAATGTCCGATCATTACCTTATAAAATTTGAAGTTTTGACTCATTGTCAACAAGCTAATAATAATAATAACTGCTATAGCGGCCGCAACATTAATGCTGCCACAACGATGACTCTTGCTGACCTACTGCCTTCGGTAATGGCACCATTCCCAAATTATGTCGGCTCTATTGATAACCTCACTAGCAACTTTGACGATGCCTTGCGCAAAATTATTGATAGTATAGCACCGCTAAAGCAAAAAAGGGCCCCTAAAAGGCGCACCCCATGGTTTACAGAAGAAATTAGAGCTCATAAATTATCATGTAGAAAACTGGAACGCAAATGGCGCGCGACTAAACTTGAGGTTTTCCATCAAGCATGGAGTGATAGTTTAATAACTTATAAACGCATGCTTACCTTAGCTAAAGCTAAATACTACTCAAATCTCATCCGCCTCAACAAAAACGATCCTAAATTTCTGTTTAGTACAGTAGCATCGCTAACCCAACAAGGGACTCCTCCCAGTAGCTCCACCCACTCGGCAGATGATTTTATGAATTTCTTTAATAAGAAAATTGAACTCATTAGAAAGGAGATTAAAGACAACGCATCCCAGCTACAACTGGGTTCTATTAACACAAATACGACTGTATATACGACGGACACTGCCCTCCAAAATAGTCTCCCTATTTTTGATGAAATAACATTGAGGAATTATTACAGCGTGTAAGTGGGATAAAACAAACAACATGTTTACTTGACCCACTTCCTGGGAAACTTATCAAGGAACTGTTTGTATTATTAGGTCCATCAGTGTTAAATATTATAAACTTATCACTTTCCTCCGGCACTGTTCCCCTAGCATTCAAAAAAGCGGTTATTCATCCTCTGCTCAAAAGACCTAACCTCGATCCTGACCTCATGGTAAACTACCGACCGGTCTCCCACCTTCCGTTTATTTCCAAAATTCTCGAAAAAATTGTTGCACAGCAGCTAAATGAACACTTAGTGACTAACAATCTCTGTGAACCTTTTCAATCCGGTTTCAGGGCAAATCACTCTACGGAGACAGCCCTCGCAAAAATGACTAATGATCTATTGCTAACGATGGATTCTGATGCTTCATCTATGTTGCTGCTTCTTGATCTTAGCGCCGCTTTCCATACCGTCGATCATAATATTTTATTAGAGCGTTTCAAAACACGTATTGGTATGTCAGACTTAGCCTTGTCTTGGTTTAACTCTTATCTTACTGACAGGATGCAGTGTGTCTCCCATAACAATGTGACCTCGGACTATGTCAAGGAAGCGTGCGGAGTTCCCCAGGGTTCGGTTCTTGGCCCTGCACTCTTTAGTATTTACATGCTGCCGCTGGGTGACATCATACGCAAGTACGGTGTTAGCTTTCACTGTTATGCTGATGACACTCAACTCTACATGCCCCTAAAGCTGACCAACACGCCGGACTGTAGTCAGCTGGAGGCGTGTCTTAATGAAATTAAACAATGGATGTCCGCTAACTTTTTGCAACTCAACGCTAAGAAAAGGGAAAT
>NC_084742.1:177500-214414 GCF_033978785.1 Entelurus aequoreus | reverse complement strand
CACACAACTGGATCACTCTGCATTGTTTATAAAATACTACCTCCACACATGACAACAACTGGATCACTCTGCATTGTTTATAAAATACTACCTCCACACATGACAACAACTGGATCACTCTGTATTGTTTATAAAATACTACCTCCACACATGACAACAACTGGATCACTCTGCATTGTTTATAAAATACTACCTCCACACATGACAACAACTGGATCACTCTGTATTGTATATAAAATACTACCTCCACACATGACAACAACTGGATCACTCTGCATTGTTTATAAAATACTACCTCCACACATGACAACAACTGGATCACTCTGTATTGTTTATAAAATACTACCTCCACACATGACAACAACTGGATCACTCTGCATTGTTTATAAAATACTACCTCCACACATGACAACAACTGGATCACTCTGCATTGTTTATAAAATACTACCTCCACACATGACAACAACTGGATCACTCTGTATTGTATATAAAATACTACCTCCACACATGACAACAACTGGATCACTCTGTATTGTATATAAAATACTACCTCCACACATGACAACAACTGGATCACTTTGTATTGTATATAAAATACTACCTCCACACATGACAACAACTGGATCACTCTGTATTGTATATAAAATACTACCTCCACACATGACAACAACTGGATCACTCTGCATTGTTTATAAAATACTACCTCCACACATGACAACAACTGGATCACTCTGCATTGTTTATAAAATACTACCTCCACACATGACAACAACTGGATCACTCTGCATTGTTTATAAAATACTACCTCCACACATAACAACTGGATCACTCTGTATTGTATATAAAATACTACCTCCACACATGACAACAACTGGATCACTCTGTATTGTATATAAAATACTACCTCCACACATGACAACAACTGGATCACTCGGTATTGTATATAAAATACTACCTCCACACATGACAACAACTGGATCACTTTGTATTGTATATAAAATACTACCTCCACACATGACAACAACTGGATCACTCTGCATTGTTTATAAAATACTACCTCCACACATGACAACAACTGGATCACTCTGCATTGTTTATAAAATACTACCTCCACACATGACAACAACTGGATCACTCTGCATTGTTTATAAAATACTACCTCCACACATGACAACAACTGGATCACTCTGCATTGTTTATAAAATACTACCTCCACACATAACAACTGGATCACTCTGTATTGTATATAAAATACTACCTCCACACATGACAACAACTGGATCACTCGGTATTTTATGTAAAATACTACCTCCACACATGACAACAACTGGATCACTCTGCATTGTATATAAAATACTACCTCCACACATGACAACAACTGGATCACTCTGTATTGTATATAAAATACTACCTCCACACATAACAACTGGATCACTCTGCATTGCTTATAAAATACTACCTCCACACATAACAACTGGATCACTCTGTATTGTATATAAAATACTACCTTCACACATGACAACAACTGGATCACTCTGTATTGTATATAAAATACTAATCACCTGATATCACCTGATATCCGGGTTGGCGACCCTCCAGCACCCTCCCCCCGGCCAGGAGAGACATACTATGTACCAGTAAGGATACAAGGGAGTATACAACGGGCGATGGTGGATTCGGGCTGCGAGCAGTCCATGATTCACCAAAACCTGGTTCGACCTGGGGCGTTGAGGAAGGTTACACGGATGCGGGTTAAATGTGTGCATGGGAATATTCACGAGTACACTATCGTGCCGGTGGATATTTTTTTCAAAGGGGAAAAACATAGTGCTAAGGTGGCTGTAAATTCGCGCTTGGCGCACCCCTTAATCTTGGGAACAAATTGGTCGGGATTTAAAGGGTTAATAAAGCAGTACGCAGGGGTGCATTCACGGCCAGTAGGGAAAGGGGATACCCGTGCTGTTCTCATCGGCGACGCGAGATTATCCGACGCTGCCAGGAGGAAGGGAGAAGGGGAGCCGGCGGGGGCTTCGCAGGAGGTTTCCCCGGTTCCCCAATGGCGCCCCATGGATGATTTTCCACTCGAGCAGTCTCGAGATGACTTTCTGCGTGCGACCTGGGACCAAGGGATTTTAATTGATGGGCAGCGAGTTCGCCCGGGGATAGCGCGGGATTTCCCTCACTTTGCATTGATTAGGGACAGATTATACAGAGTGAGTCGTGACACTCAGACGGCGCATTTTAACCCGATGGCCGGTCACATGGGTTATAATAAAACACTCAATCGGAAAATGGTCCGGTTTTATTGGCCAGGTATTCGGGCAGACGTGTGCCGCTGGTGCGCGACCTGCCCGGACTGTCAACTAGTCAACCCCGCGGCCACCCCTAGGGCACCTTTGAGGCCATTACCACTCATAGAGGTCCCGTTTGTGCGAATTGGCATGGACCTCGTCGGACCATTTCACCCGAGCACCCAGGGATATCGCTTTGCGCTAGTCCTGGTGGATTATGCAACGCGCTATCCCGAAGCAGTACCACTGCGCTCAATCTCTGCAAAGAGTGTCACGCAGGCACTGTTTCAAGTTATCTCCCGAGTTGGAATCCCGAAAGAGATTGTAACTTACTAGGGCACGTCCTTTATGTCACGCACGTTAAAGAAGCTGTACGGATTATTGGGGATCAAATCTATTCGGACCAGCGTTTACCACCCGCAGACAGATGGGCTGGTAGAGCGGATGAATAGAACCTTGAAATCCATGATCCGGAAGTTCGTACACGAGGACAAACCAAATTGGCATAAATGGTTGGATCCCCTGTTATTTGCAGTGCGGGAGATTCCTCAGGCCTCCACAGGGTTTTCCCCATTTGAACTGTTGTTCGGCAGGAAGCCGCGCAGGGTACTGGACCTAGTTAAAGAAAGCTGGGAGGAAGGTCCAAGCCCGAGTAAAAACGAAATTCAGTAGGTGATGGACTTGAGAGCAAAACTCCACACATTGGGGCACTTGTCACGTGAGAATTTGCTCCAAGCCCAAGAACGTCAGCAGCGCCTGTGTAACAAGGGGACGCAACTCAGACAATTTTCACCGGGAGGGAGAGAAAGTACTTGTATTACTCCCAACATCCAGCTCCAAATTACTCGCCAAGTGGCAAGGACCCTTTGTGGTCACACGACGAGTAGGTGATGTGGATTACGAGATCAGGCGGTCTGACCGGGGCAGGCCAACCCAAATATACCACCTCAACCTACTAAAAGGTTGGAGGGAAGTGGAGCCTGTCTCCATGGTGACGGCGACAGCGGAGATCGAGGAGCTGGGGGTGGGGGGAACCTCTGGCCCCAGCTCCTCGATCTCCACCCTTTCCTCTCCGCTGTGATAATCATCTGACGCCGTCACAGAAAGCAGACGTGGCCAAATTGCAGCAGCATTTTGCTGACGTGTTCTCCCCCCTGCTAGGCCGCACGACTCTCACCCAGCATCACATAGAGACCAGCCCAGGCGTGACGGTGAGGTCTCGGACCTATAGGCTGCCCGAACACAAGCGCAAAGTAGTTCGGGAAGAATTAAAAAGCCATGCTGGAATTGGGAGTGATAGAAGAGTCACACAGTGCGTGGTGCAGCCCCATAGTTCTGGTAGGGAAGAAAGATGGGTCTGTGCGGTTCTTTGTGGAGGTAAAGTAAATGATGTGTCACGTTTTGACGCCTATCCAATGCCCCGGGTCGACAAGCTCCTGGACCGATTGGACACTGCTCGTTTTGTCAAGACACTGGATTTGACTAAGGGATACTGGCAGATTCCTTTGTCTCCAGAGTCTAAGGAAAAAACGGCATTCTCCACTCCGGAAGGTTTATACCAATTTGTGACCCTTCAGTTCGGCTTGTTCGGTGCGCCCGTCACATTTCAGAGACTCATGGACCGGGTACTGCGGCCCCACGCTGCATATGCTGCCGTCTATCTGGATGATGTCATCATCCAGGGGAACAGCTGGGCGGAGCATATGCAGAGGGTGGGGGCGGTACTCGAGTCCCTGAGGCGGGCGGGGCTCACCGCCTACCCGGCGAAGTGTGCGGTTGGCCGGAGGGAGGTACAGTATCTGGGGTACCACTTGGGGAAGTTCAGGTGTGGCCTCAGGTAGGTAAAACCGCAGCAGTTGCGGCCTGTCCGACCTCGAAGACGAAAAAGGAGGTGAGGCAGTTTTTAGGGTTGGTAGGCTACTACTGGAGGTTCATCCCCCGGTTTGCGGACCTGACCAGCCCACTAACCGACCTCACCCGAAAAGGTGCTCCAGATCTGATCCACTGGACGGGGCAGTGCCAGCAGGCATTCGAGAAAGTGAGGAAAGCACTTTGCGAGGAGCCGGTACTGCACATGCCTGATTTTTCTATCCTATTTTGTTTGCAGGCGGACGCATCGGGCAGAGGACTGGGAGCCGTTTTATCCCAGTAGGGGGGCACCGACCACCCGGTCCTGTACATCAGCAGAAAGTTATCGGAAAGGGAGGCCAGATACAGCACGGTGGAGAGGGAGTGCCTCGCCATCCGGTGGGCGGTCGGTGCCCTCCAGTACTATCTGCTGGGACGCCCGTTCAGCCTCTGCTCGGACCACAAGCCCCTCCAGTGGCTCCACCGCATGGAAGATGCCAACGCGCGGATCACCCGGTGGTATCTCGCTTTACAACCCTACAATTTCAGAGTGATCCATAGGCCGGGGGCGCAGATGGCCGTGGCGGACTTCCTCTCCCGCTCTCAGGCGGTGGGGAGTTGGTGCAGCAGGACGATGTCCTGGCCTAAGTCTGGCGGTGGAGGTATGTGGGGGGAGGTTGTGATTAGCGCACTGCAGGAGCAAAAGGTCACCGCCTCAGTCAATGGTGTTGAGGGCGGAGCACCATCGATTAGGGACGGCGAGACGCAGCTGGCAGGTGATTAGATTTTGCAGGTGGTACGTGTTAATCTAATCAGCTGTTGTCTTTAACAGTGAGCGGCCATCAGAGGAGAGGGGTGGGGGAAACCGGAGAGACAGACATCTGAAAAGATTGTACTGGAACTAATATACATTGAATCACATGGTGATTAAAGGCTTGGTTAAGATTGTACTGGAACTAATATACATTGAATCACATGGTGATTAAAGGCTTGGTTAAGATTGTACTGGAACTAATATACATTGAATCACATGGTGATTAAAGGCTTGGTTAAGATTGTACTGGAACTAATATACATTGAATCACATGGTGATTAAAGGCTTGGTTAAATGGCACAACTGACTCCTGACGTGATATCCGGGGAACGGGTAGGGAACCACCTCTACAACATCTTTCACTAGTTTGTAGTATTTGTTAGTATATTCTTGTATACATGTTTCACTAGTTTGTAGTAATTGTTAGTATGTATTTGTATACATGTTTCACTAGTTTGTAGTATTTGTTAGTATGTATTTGTATACATGTTTCACTAGTTTGTAGTAATTGTTAGTATATACTTGTATACATGTTTCACTAGTTTGTAGTAATTGTTAGTATGTACTTGTATACACGCCTGACGTACTTTTTGCGTGTACAATGTTTGCGTGAGAGTGTCAAGAAGAAGATGACAACTTCCTGTCCTCAAACGCTCGCTGCTGATGTGACCCCCGCACCATGGCGGGGGTCGGGCGGGGTGGGAGGGGGGGGGGATGCCCACATTGTCTGGGAGTTTCCTTTGTTATTGAAAACTCTGCAGGCTGGATAAGAGGCAGCGCTCCTTTGGGAACATCTCAGCTGCACAGCCACCGCACACAGGGGGGGGGGGGGGGAGAGAGGAGAGAGAGAGACAGAGAGAGAGACAGAGAGAGGAGAGAGAGAAGAGGAGAGAGAGAGAGGAGAGAGAGAGAGGAGAGGAGAGAGAGAGAGGAGAGAGAGAGAGGAGAGAGAGGAGAGGAGAGAGAGAGGAGAGAGAGAGAGGAGAGAGAGAGAGGAGAGAGAGGAGAGGAGAGGAGAGAGAGGAGAGGAGAGAGAGAGAGGAGAGGAGAGAGAGAGAGGAGAGAGAGAGTTTGGCAGCCAAGGAGACGGCAGAAAAAAGTTTTTAAAGAGGAAGAAAAGCATTCTTGCCTTTCACTTTGAGGCAGGAAGACACAAAAGGAGCCTCGTGGTTCTCTTGCAGCAGACGTGAAGGACACTTTCATTGCACTGCATCAACCATATCAACGATATCAACCATAGCAGCGATATCAGCAGTATCGCATCCGGCAGAAGACACGGAACGTCTTTGGAGCTACGATGAAGTTTGCCTGCTTGATGCTCGCAGTCGGTGAGTCAAATACTGCTCAGTACCAGTACTCACTAGTAGTACTCTCAATGAATAGTAGTAGTACTCTCAATTAATACTATTAGTACTCTCAATGAATACTAGTAGTAATCCATGAATACTAGTAGTACTCTCAATGAATACTAGTAGTACTCTCAATGAATACTAGTAGTAATCCATGAATACTAGTAGTACTCTCAATGAATACTAGTAGTAATCCATGAATACTAGTAGTACTCTCAATGAATACTAGTAGTAATCCATGAATACTAGTAGTACTCATTGAATACTAGTAGTACTCTCAATGAATACTAGTAGTACTCTCATTGAATACTAGTAATACTCTCATTGAATACTAGTAGTACTCTCAATGAATACTAGTAGTACTCTCATTGAATACTAGTAATACTCTCATTGAATACTAGTAGTACTCTCAATGAATACTAGTAGTACTCTCAATGAATACTAGTAGTAATCCATGAATACTAGTAGTACTCTCAATGAAT
The DNA here is from genome assembly GCF_033978785.1 of Entelurus aequoreus. Lineage (NCBI taxonomy): Eukaryota > Metazoa > Chordata > Actinopteri > Syngnathiformes > Syngnathidae > Entelurus > Entelurus aequoreus. The sequence goes on along the minus strand of NC_084742.1, from coordinate 207,630 downwards.
ACTAGTAGTAATCCATGAATACTAGTAGTACTCATTGAATACTAGTAGTACTCTCAATGAATACTAGTAGTACTCTCATTGAATACTAGTAATACTCTCATTGAATACTAGTAGTACTCTCAATGAATACTAGTAGTACTCTCATTGAATACTAGTAATACTCTCATTGAATACTAGTAGTACTCTCAATGAATACTAGTAGTACTCTCATTGAATACTAGTAGTACTCTCATTGAATACTAGTAGTACTCTCATTGAATACTAGTAGTACTCTCAATGAATAGCAGTAGTACTCTCATTGAATACTAGTAATACTCTCATTGAATACTAGTAGTACTCATATTGAATAGCAGTAGTACTCTCAATGAATAGCAGTAGTACTCTCAATGAAAAGCAGTAGCACTCTCAATGAACAGCAGTAGTACTCTCACATAACAGCAGTAGTACTATCAATGAACAGCAATAGTACTCTCAATGAATAGCAGTAGTACTCTCAATGAATAGAAGTAGTACTCTCAATGAATAGCAGTAGTACTCACAATGAATAGCAGTAGTACTCACAATGAATAGCAGTAGTACTCTCAATGAATAGCAGTAGTACTCACAATGAATAGCAGTAGTACTCTCAATGAATAGCAGTAGTACTCTCAATGAATAGCAGTAGTACTCACAATGAATAGTAGTAGTACTCTCAATGAATAGCAGTAGTACTCTCAATGAATAGCAGTAGTACTCACAATGAATAGCAGTAGTACTCACAATGAATAGCAGTAGTACTCACAATGAATAGTAGTAGTACTCACAAACACTAGCACAGAGTAGTGAGAGGCAGTGACAGGTGCAGAAGAATGAGAAACACAAAGTGCTGAAAGATAGATGACAATTTATGTGTTTGCATGAGAAGAAAGTGACAAAAGAGATGATGTTGATGTCAAAGTTGGAATGAGATGATGTTGATGTCAAAGTTGGAATGAGATGATGTTGATGTCAAAGTTGGAATGAGATGATGTTGATGTCAAAGTTGGAATGAGATGATGTTCATGTCAAAGTTGGAATGAGATGATGTTCATGTCAAAGTTGGAATGAGATGATGTTGATGTCAAAGTTGGAATGAGATGATGTTGATGTCAAAGTTGGAATGAGATGATGATGTCAAAGTTGGAATGAGATGATGTTGATGTCAAAGTTGGAATGAGATGATGTTCATGTCAAAGTTGGAATGAGATGATGTTCATGTCAAAGTTGGAATGAGATGATGTTGATGTCAAAGTTGGAATGAGATGATGATGTCAAAGTTGGAATGAGATGATGTTGATGTCAAAGTTGGAATGAGATGATGTTCACATGGAAAAGAACCATCCGGATTGTTCTAGGGTGAAAGTGTAAAAGGCAGCATGTGTGATGGTATGGGGGTGTATTAGTGTGTGATGGTATGGGGGTGTATTAGTGGCCAAGACATGGGTAACTTACACATCTGTGAAGGCACCATTAATGCTGAAAGGTACATACAGCTTTTGGAGCAACATATGTTGCCATCCAAGCAACATTACCATGGACGCCCCTGCTTATTTCAGCAAGACAATGCCAAGCCACGTGTTACATCAACGTGGCTTCATAGTAAAAGAGTGTGGGTACTAGACTGGCCTGCCTGTAGTCCAGACATTGAAAATGTGTGCAGGCTAAAATATGAGAAGGGAGACTGTTGAACAACTTAAGCTGTACATCAAGCAAGAATGGGAAATAATTCCACTTCAAAAATGTGTCTCCTCACTTCCCAAACCTTTGCTGAGTGTTGTTCAAAGGAAAGGCCATGTAACACAGTGGTGAACATGCCTTTTTTGCCATGTGTTGCTGCCATTACATTCTAACTTCATGATTATTTGCCAAAAAGAAGAAAGTTTCTCAGTGTGAACATGAAATATCTTGCAAGACTGATCCAGTTACTGATGGAGATGTCATGTAGACATGTATCTATGTCTGTGAGCATGAAGTGATGAAGTCTGACTTCTGTGAGCATGAAGTGATGAAGTCTGACTTCTGTGAGCATGAAGTGATGAAGTCTGACTTCTGTGAGCATGAAGTGATGAAGTCTGACGTCTGTGAGCATGAAGTGATGAAGTCTGACGTCTGTGAGCATGAAGTGATGAAGTCTGACTTCTGTGAGCATGAAGTGATGAAGTCTGACGTCTGTGAGCATGAAGTGATGAAGTCTGACTTCTGTGAGCATGAAGTGATGAAGTCTGACGTCTGTGAGCATGAAGTGATGAAGTCTGACTTCTGTGAGCATGAAGTGATGAAGTCTGACTTCTGTGAGCATGAAGTGATGAAGTCTGACTTCTGTGAGCACGAAGTGATGAAGTCTGACTTCTGTGAGCATGAAGTGATGAAGTCTGACTTCTGTGAGCATGAAGTGATGACGTCTGTGAGCATGAAGTGATGACGTCTGTGAGCATGAAGTGATGACGTCTGTGAGCATGAAGTGATGACTTCTGTGAGCATGAAGTGATGAAGTCTGACTTCTGTGAGCATGAAGTGATGAAGTCTGACTTCTGTGAGCATGAAGTGATGAAGTCTGACTTCTGTGAGCACGAAGTGATGAAGTCTGACTTCTGTGAGCATGAAGTGATGAAGTCTGACGTCTGTGAGCATGAAGTGATGAAGTCTGACTTCTGTGAGCATGAAGTGATGAAGTCTGACTTCTGTGAGCATGAAGTGATGACGTCTGACTTCTGTGAGCATGAAGTGATGAAGTCTGACTTCTGTGAGCATGAAGTGATGAAGTCTGACTTCTGTGAGCATGAAGTGATGAAGTCTGACTTCTGTGAGCATGAAGTGATGACGTCTGTGAGCATGAAGTGATGACGTCTGTGAGCATGAAGTGATGACGTCTGTGAGCATGAAGTGATGACTTCTGTGAGCATGAAGTGATGAAGTCTGACTTCTGTGAGCATGAAGTGATGAAGTCTGACTTCTGTGAGCATGAAGTGATGAAGTCTGACTTCTGTGAGCATGAAGTGATGAAGTCTGACTTCTGTGAGCACGAAGTGATGAAGTCTGACTTCTGTGAGCATGAAGTGATGAAGTCTGACGTCTGTGAGCATGAAGTGATGAAGTCTGACTTCTGTGAGCATGAAGTGATGAAGTCTGACTTCTGTGAGCATGAAGTGATGACGTCTGACTTCTGTGAGCATGAAGTGATGAAGTCTGACTTCTGTGAGCATGAAGTGATGACTTCTGTGAGCATGAAGTGATGAAGTCTGACTTCTGTGAGCATGAAGTGATGACGTCTGACTTCTGTGAGCATGAAGTGATGAAGTCTGACTTCTCTGAGCATGAAGTGATGAAGTCTGACGTCTGTGAGCATGAAGTGATGAAGTCTGACTTCTGTGAGCATGAAGTGATGAAGTCTGACTTCTGTGAGCATGAAGTGATGACGTCTAACTTCTGTGAGCATGAAGTGATGAAGTCTGACTTCTGTGAGCATGAAGTGATGAAGTCTGACTTCTGTGAGCATGAAGTGATGAAGTCTGACTTCTGTGAGCATGAAGTGATGAAGTCTGACGTCTGTGAGCATGAAGTGATGAAGTCTGACGTCTGTGAGCATGAAGTGATGAAGTCTGACTTCTCTGAGCATGAAGTGATGAAGTCTGACGTCTGTGAGCATAAAGTGATGAAGTCTGACGTCTGTGAGCATGAAGTGAGGAAGTCTGACTTCTGTGAGCATGAAGTGATGACGTCTAACTTCTGTGAGCATGAAGTGATGAAGTCTGACTTCTGTGAGCATGAAGTGATGAAGTCTGACTTCTGTGAGCATGAAGTGATGAAGTCTGACTTCTGTGAGCATGAAGTGATGAAGTCTGACTTCTGTGAGCATGAAGTGATGAAGTCTGACTTCTGTGAGCATGAAGTGATGACGTCTGACTTCTGTGAGCATGAAGTGATGACGTCTGACTTCTGTGAGCATGAAGTGATGACTTCTGTGAGCATGAAGTGATGACTTCTGTGAGCATGAAGTGATGACGTCTGACGTCTGTGAACATGAAGTGATGAAGTCTGACTTCTCTGAGCATGAAGTGATGAAGTCTGACGTCTGTGAGCATGAAGTGATGAAGTCTGACTTCTGTGAGCATGAAGTGATGACGTCTGACTTCTGTGAGCATGAAGTGATGAAGTCTGACTTCTGTGAGCATGAAGTGATGAAGTCTGACTTCTGTGAGCATGAAGTGATGAAGTCTGACTTCTGTGAGCATGAAGTGATGAAGTCTGACTTCTGTGAGCATGAAGTGATGACGTCTGACTTCTGTGAGCATGAAGTGATGACGTCTGACTTCTGTGAGCATGAAGTGATGACTTCTGTGAGCATGAAGTGATGAAGTCTGACTTCTGTGAGCATGAAGTGATGACTTCTGTGAGCATGAAGTGATGACGTCTGTGAGCATGAAGTGATGACGTCTGTGAGCATGAAGTGATGACGTCTGTGAGCATGAAGTGATGACGTCTGTGAGCATGAAGTGATGACTTCTGTGAGCATGAAGTGATGACGTCTGTGAGCATGAAGTGATGCCGTCTGTGAGCATGAAGTGATGACTTCTGTGAGCATGAAGTGATGCCGTCTGTGAGCATGAAGTGATGACTTCTGTGAGCATGAAGTGATGACTTCTATGAGCATGAAGTGATGACGTCTGTGAGCATGAAGTGATGACGTCTGTGAGCATGAAGTGATGACTTCTGTGAGACATATATATATAACTATTAGCCACAACACAACCAGGCTTAAATTTAATATGTCACAAATTAATCCCACACAAGTAAACACTCTGCAGGACTGCTTGTATCGCACATGATATCACACACAAGTAAACACTCTGCAGGACTGCTTGTATCGCACATGATATCACACACAAGTAAACACTCTGCAGGACTGCTTGTATCGCACATGATATCACACACAAGTAAACACTCTGCAGGACTGCTTGTATCGCACATGATATCACACACAAGTAAACACGCTGCAGGACTGCTTGTATCGCACATGATATCACACACAAGTAAACACTCTGCAGGACTGCTTGTATCGCACATGATATCACACACAAGTAAACACTCTGCAGGACTGCTTGTATCGCACATGATATCACACACAAGTAAACACTCTGCAGGACTGCTTGTATCGCACATGATATCACACACAAGTAAACACTCTGCAGGACTGCTTGTATCGCACATGATATCACACACAAGTAAACACTCTGCAGGACTGCTTGTATCGCACATGATATCACACACAAGTAAACACGCTGCAGGACTGCTTGTATCGCACATGATATCACACACAAGTAAACACTCTGCAGGACTGCTTGGATGAATATTGGATGGCACCTCTGAGTAGTTTTTTGAGAACCAATAGTTTATGGAAGAGTCCATAGTGCTGGAACACACACACACACACACACACACACACACACACACACACACACACACACACACACACACACACACACACACACACACACACACACACACACACACACACACACACACACACACACACACACACACACGCAGACTTGCATGCAGTGTGTGTGGTGAGGAATGTGTGGAGCAGCAAGAAGGTGGAGGTCATCAGGAGATAAAGCAGGAGGTGTCATCTTGCTGATCCAACATGGAATGCTGGAGTGAGGAGGAGGCAGAAGAAGAGCTGATAAAGTTGGTACTGCTCTGCACCAGCCTCCACCTCATCTACACCAGCCTCCACCTCATCTACACCAGCCTCCACCTCATCTACACCAGCCTCCACCTCATCTACACCAGCCTCCACCTCATCTACACCAGCCTCCACCTCATCTACACCAGCCTCCACCTCATCTACACCAGCCTCCACCTCATCTACACCAGCCTCCACCTCATCTACACCAGCCTCCACCTCATCTACACCAGCCTCCACCTCATCTACACCAGCCTCCACCTCATCTACACCAGCCTCCACCTCATCTACACCAGCCTCCACCTCATCTGCACCAACCTCCACCTCATCTACACCAACCTCCACCTCATCTACACCAGCCTCCACCTCATCTGCACCAACCTCCACCTCATCTACACCAGCCTCCACCTCATCTACACCAGCCTCCACCTCATCTACACCAGCCTCCACCTCATCTACACCAGCCTCCACCTCATCTACACCAGCCTCCACCTCATCTACACCAGCCTCCACCTCATCTGCACCAACCTCCACCTCATCTACACCAACCTCCACCTCATCTACACCAGCCTCCACCTCAGCAGCCTGTCAGGACTCACCTAGTTTGATTGATTGATTGATTGATTGAGACTTGTATTAGTAGGTTGCACAGTACAGTACATATTCCGTACAATTGATCACTAAATGGTAACACCCCAATAAGTTGTTCCACTTGTTTAAGTCGGGGTCCACGTTCATCAATTCATGGTACAGATATATACTATCAGATATATACTATCAGATATATACTATCAGATATATACTATCAGATATATACTATCAGATATATACTATCATCATAATACAGTCATCACACAAGTTCATCATCAGAGTATATACATTGAATTATTTACATTGTTTACAATCCGGGGGGTGGGATGTGTGGGGGGGGGTTAGGTTTGGTTGATATCAGCACTTCAGTCATCAACAATTGCATCATCAGAGAAATGGACATTGAAACAGTGTAGGTGTGACTTGGTAGGATATGTACAGTGTTTACTTGGTAGGATATGTACAGTGTTTACTTGGTAGGATATGTACAGTGTTTACTTGCTAGGATATGTACAGTGTTTACTTGGTAGGATATGTACAGTGTTTACTTGGTAGGATATGTACAGTGTTTACTTGGTAGGATATGTACAGTGTTTACTTGCTAGGATATGTACGGTGTTTACTTGGTAGGATATGTACAGTGTTTACTTGGTAGATATGTACAGTGTTTACTTGGTAGGATATGTACAGTGTTTACTTGGTAGGATATGTACAGTGTTTACTTGGTAGGATATGTACAGTGTTTACTTGGTAGGATATGTACAGTGTTTACTTGGTAGGATATGTACGGTGTTTACTTGGTAGGATATGTACAGTGTTTACTTGGTAGGATATGTACAGTGTTTACTTGGTAGGATATGTACAGTGTTTACTTGGTAGGATATGTACAGTGTTTACTTGGTAGGATATGTACGGTGTTTACTTGGTAGGATATGTACAGTGTTTACTTGGAAGGATATGTACAGTGTTTACTTGGTAGGATATGTACGGTGTTTACTTGGTAGGATATGTACAGTGTTTACTTGGTAGGATATGTACAGTGTTTACTTGGTAGGATATGTACAGTGTTTACTTGGTAGGATATGTACGGTGTTTACTTGGTAGGATATGTACAGTGTTTACTTGGTAGGATATGTACAGTGTTTACTTGGTAGGATATGTACGGTGTTTACTTGGTAGGATATGTACAGTGTTTACTTGGTAGGATATGTACAGTGTTTACTTGGTAGGATATGTACAGTGTTTACTTGGTAGGATATGTACAGTGTTTACTTGGTAGGATATGTACGGTGTTTACTTGGTAGGATATGTACAGTGTTTACTTGGTAGGATATGTACGGCGTTTACTTGGTAGGATATGTACAGTGTTTACTTGGTAGGATATGTACAGTGTTTACTTGGTAGGATATGTGCAGTGTTTACTTGGTAGGATATGTACGGTGTTTACTTGGTAGGATATGTACGGTGTTTACTTGGTAGGATATGTACAGTGTTTACTTGGTAGGATATGTACAGTGTTTACTTGGTAGGATATGTACGGTGTTTACTTGGTAGGATATGTACGGTGTTTACTTGGTAGGATATGTACGGTGTTTACTTGGTAGGATATGTACGGTGTTTACTTGGTAGGATATGTACAGTGTTTACTTGGTAGGATATGTACAGTGTTTACTTGGTAGGATATGTACAGTGTTTACTTGGTAGGATATGTACAGTGTTTACTTGGTAGGATATGTACGGTGTTTACTTGGTAGGATATGTACAGTGTTTACTTGCTAGGATATGTACAGTGTTTACTTGGTAGGATATGTACAGCCAGCAGAGAACATAGTGAGTTCAGAAAGCATAAGAAGAAGTATATACATTTGATTATTTACATTTGATTATTTACAATCCGGGGAGGTGGGATGTGGAGGGGGGAGGGTGTTAGTTTAGGGTTGTAGCTGCCTGGAGGTGAACTTTTATTGCGGTTTTGAAGGAGGATAGAGATGCCCTTTCTTTTATACCTGTTGGGAGTGCATTCCACATTGATGTGGCATAGAAGGAGAATGAGTTAAGACCTTTGTTAGTTGGGAATCTGGGTTTAACGTGGTTAGTGGAGCTCCCCCTGGTGTTGTGGTTATGGCGGTCATTTACGTTAAGGAAGTAGTTTGACATGTACTTCGGTATCAGGGAGGTGTAGCGGATTTTATAGACTAGGCTCAGTGCAAGTTGTTTAACTCTGTCCTCCACCTTGAGCCAGCCCACTTTAGAGAAGTGGGTAGGAGTGAGGTGTGATCTGGGGTGGAGGTCTAGAAGTAACCTGACTAGCTTGTGCTGAGATGTTTGGAGTTTAGATTTGAGGGTTTTGGAGGTGCTAGGGTACCAGGAGGTGCATGCATAATAGAAAAAGGGTTGAACGAGAGTTCCCGCCAGAATCCTCAAGGTGCTTTTGTTGACCAGAGAGGAGATTTGAAATCATCGTTGAATACTCCTAGATTTCTGTAGAAGGCTTTAATGTGTTCTACACCAAAGCGACCCGAGTGGTGGGACAGCTTGTTGACAAGAGTTGTGGCTATGCTGGTGAAAAAGGTGTTAAGTCTGCTAGCTACCCCCATTTTGTCTGTAATGAGAGAGTCACCCTCCTTGATGTTGATGTTGGTGAGTCTGGTTTTAAGTTTCTGGCTGCAGCCAGGAAGCTGCTTGTTGAGGATTTTCCAGAGCTCACGTGGCTTATTTGTGTTTTCCTCTATTTTGTCATTAATGTAATTTTTTTTAAGGATTTAGTCAGGTTGGTTGACTTATTTCTTAATTTATTGCTTTGCTTTTTGAGAGTTGAAAGGAGTGATTTGAGGTTGATATTATTGGGTTGTTTATCTACTTCAGTTTTGCACTTTTGGTATTCAGAGTATTTTCTGTCTCTGTCTTTTATGGCAGCTAATAGGTCCGGATTCATCCATGGTTCCGAGCGGGCTTTGATCCTGACTGTTTTCACGGGAGCCATGTCATTTAGTATCTTTAGGAACGCTGTTTTGAAGCGATCCCAAGCATCATGGACCAGGTTGCTCGTGAACACAGGGGACCAGTCCCACTCACCTAGTTTTAGGTTGAAATTATCACCTGAGTATGTTTTAAGGGATCTCTATTCAGCTGTTATGTGGCCGTTGGCTATTTTTTATGTTAGGCCGGTCTGATGTGAGAATGAGATCTATGGTTGATTGGGTGGAATCACACCCTTGTGGGTAGTGTTATTAGTTGGGTGAGACTGTGCAGATTACAAAGCTTGCTGTAAGATTTGAAGACAGGCGCATCTCTGCGTTGAATATCTGTGTTCAGATCTCCAGTTATGATTTTCTCCACGTTTTTTACCTCAGCTAAGCACTCCTCCTGAGCACCATAGAAATCACTCTGATTAGGGGGTCTGTATACAGTCCCTATCAGTACCGGCTGAGCGTTTTTGAATTTGATGAAGGCCTCCTTCCTTCTTGCCTTCACTCGGTGTCAAAAACGATCCATTTTAGAAGGAGTCGCCATTCTTATTTGTAACCATTCTTAATCCACTCACAACAATCTAATATATGTACACTATATTTTTGTAATACATCTGTCCTGTCAAATCATATTGTTGATGTAGATCAGTGGTTCTCAAATGGGGGTACGCGTACCCCTGGGGGTACTTGAAGGTATGCCATGGGGTACGTGAGATTTTTTTAAATATTCTAAAAATAGCAACAATTCAAAAATCCTTTATAAATATATTTATTGAATAATACTTCAACAAAATATGAATGTAAGTTCATAAACTGAACATCAAATCAAGTAGACTATTCCATTCATTACCATAAACCCAGAGTTTCCCCCATGCCATGATGGTGTGACCCTACCTGGCGGTGCCACACGGCACCAACTGTCAAATAACCACAAGACATGTATAACTATTAGCCACAAGACGACCAGGCTTATATTTAATATGCCACTAATTAATCCCACATAACAAACAACTCCCCCCTCCCGTCCATATAACCCGCCAATATAAATCAAAAATAAAATCCCATCTGAATTCTAAACAAAATAAACACATTTATTCTGTGTAATTTTGCAATGCAACTCTGAGTAACAGTGACAACAAGCGGCCCTAACGGGTTAGGGTTAGGGCCGCTTATATATATATATATATATATATATATATATATATATATATATATATATATATATATATATATATATATATATATCGTTAGTGGACACTTGCTTGCTGGGGAGGTTTATTGGTAGTTGTCCTCTTCTCAGCTGTCCGCTGCTGTGTCCTACGTGGCAGTGGAGTTGATGACGCAGTATGCCTGGCTGAAGATGGTAGCGCAGGCCAGAGATATCGGGGCGCTGGGTCCTGCCAGATATCCATTCTCCCTTGTCGCAGGGAGGTGGTCTTTTCCAACATCAGTATTCAAAGATGACTTTAAATCAAATGTGCATATCAGTGGTGAGGGTTCAACTATGGAATTCTCCTTACAATGAGATAAAAGATTGTAAAAATATATTCCAATTGAAAAAATATATAAAGACAGAACAATAAAATCATATGGACAGCCATAAGTGTTTACATTTTGCTTTATATTTATTATTTTACTTATTTTTTGCCTGGTTTTGTATTTGTTTTGTATCATCCCGTGAGGTGTATATTACTTCTTGTGTTTTTTTGTGTGTTTTTTTGTTTGTTTTCGTTATATTTGGATGTAATTGTTGGTTTATATGATATCATTAAGTATGACTACGTATTATGTTGAAGGGGGCAGACAAATATAAGATTTTTCTTCATCCTGCTCCTTCTCAGGCTTTGGTGTGTAAATGTATAATTGTATAATTGTATAATTGTATAATTGAGGTATAATTGTCTATCGATCAAAGATGCACATCAATGAAGGAGATAAATAAAAATGAAATGAAATAAGACACGTCGGGGTGCCCCTGTGCTCAACAAAGAAATATTGCATCAAAAATCGTCTATGTCTGGAGCCAACGGGAGGGGGGGCGGATGGGGGGGGGGCATAACACGTTAGTGGTGATGTTAGCCCGTTTGGGGCTAATTGTGCTACCGTGACTGTAAACTCCACGGCGAGCCGCCCCCTCTCCCCGTGGAGTTTACAGTCACGGTAGCACAATTAGCCTTGAACGGGCTAACATCACCACTAACGTGTTACACGTCTGATTCGCCCAGCGACTCTCTGTCGGAGTATCAGCGCTGGGGTCTAGTGCACCACACTTTTGTATTGTCGCTCGCTCCTTCGGTGGAGTGCTTTGGTAGCTACCGGACCGCTCGTCTTCCCCGCCCGGACTGTTTACAACGGGGGCTGGAGCGAGCAGGCGGGCGAGCGAGGGAGGCAGGGAGGGAGGGAGGCAGAGCGTGTGCGGGTGTTGTGGAAAAGCGGCAAAATGTTTCTCTGCTTGCATCACGCAAGTGACGTCAATGCATACTTGCCAACCTTGAGACCTCTGAATTCGGGAGATGGGGGGGGGCGGGGGTTGAGGGGTGTGTGTATTTACCCATTATCAGAAGTGCAGGTTGAATTGAGTTGTCCGTGCAGACAGACCACATGTACTCCGGAGCAAACAACACACACACAAGCCAAAATCTCTCTTTAGTCCCGGTCTTCTGCCATTTTTTATATGTCTCTTGTGCGTCACTGTTTTTATCTCGTGCGTCATGATTGTTTTTGCAACATCCTTGGACTCCCCAATCATACCCAAACAACCAAAACATTCTGTAGACAGACTTAATATTCACTTTTGTCCCACACCCGGGGACACAGAATAGAAGAGAAATCAAATGAGCGTACATTCTTGACAGACATGAAATATACAGTAGGTCAAAGGTCAGAAATTATACTACAATGTTGTTGTGCTTTGTCAAGCCATTTGTGATGAAGATGATTGATCACACCTTGATACAGTGGTGATGCATTCATGATATCATGCCACACAAATATCTTCCTCTTGTGTTCATGATATAGTTGTTCTCATAAATAAATCATAATAATAAATTGAATGAGTCAAATGTCATCAGTGGTTGTGCGACTTCACTACTCCCGTGGAGGAGATGGGCGGAGGTCACAATCCACAAAGGTGCAGGAGTCAGAGGCCATTGTTCTCTTCTCTTCTCTTCTCTTCTCTTCTCTTCTCTTCTCTTCTCTTCTCTTCTCTTCTCTTCTCTTCTCTTCTCTTCTCTTCTCTTCTCTTCTCTTCTCTTCTCTTCTCTTCTCTTCTCTTCTCTTCTCTTCTGACTCGCTTCCACTTAGCCCAGCCATGGATTGTCCACACACACGCACACACACATGCGCATGCACACACAAGCACACACACACACACACACACACACACACACACACACACACACACACACACACATGCGCACGCACACACACACACACGCACACACACACACACACGCAGGCACAAACACACACACACAAACATACACACACACACCGACACACACACACACCGACACACCCACACACAGAAGGTGTGGTGCTTCCAGGTCGATTGTGTGCGACATCCTGCTACTGTCACTAATATAGAGATGGATGAAGAAGACGGATGAAGAAGACGGATGAAGAAAACGGATGAAGAAGATGGATGAAGAAGATGGATGAAGAAGATGGATGAAGAAGACGGATGAAGAAGACGGATGAAGAAGACAGATGAAGAAGACGGATGAAGAAGACGGATGAAGAAGACGATGAAGAAGACGGATGAAGAAGACGGATGAAGAAGACGGATGAAGAAGACGGATGAAGAAGACGGATGAAGAAGATGGATGAAGAAGACGGATGAAGAAGACGGATGAAGAAGACAGATGAAGAAGACAGATGAAGAAGACGGATGAAGAAGATCCAGTCGCTTCACACTCGGCTGCGAACCGATCCAGTGAGAGCTGAAGATCCTGGCCAGATGAAGCCATCAGGACCACATCATCTGCAAAAAGCAGAGACCTAATCCTGCAGCCACCAAACCAGATCCCCTCAACGCCTTGACTGCACCCAGAAATTCTGTCCATAAAAGTTCAGAACAGAATGGGTGACAAAGGGCAGCCTTGGCGGAGTCCAACCCTCACTGGAAACGTGTCCGACTTACTGCCGGCAATGCGGACCAAGCTCTGGCACTGATCATCCAGGGAGCGGACCGCCACAATCAGACAGTCCGATACCCCATACTCTCTGAGCACTCCCCACAGGACTTCCCGAGGGACACGGTCCAATGCCTTCTCCATGTCCACAAAGCACATGTAGACTGGTTGGGCAAACTCCCATGCACCCTCAAGGACCCTGCCGAGAGTATAGAGCTGGTCCACAGTTCCACGACCAGGACGAAAACCACACTGTTCCTCCTGAATCCGAGGTTCCACTATCCGGCGTAGCCTCCTCTCCAGTACACCTGAATAAACATTACCGGGAAGGCTGAGGAATGTGATCCCACAATAGTTGGAACACACCCTCCGGTTCCCCTTCTTAAAGAGAGGAACTACCACCCTGGTCTGCCAATCCAGAGGTACCACCCCCAATGTCCGATGGCCTTAAGGAACTCTGGGCGGATCTCATCCACCCCCGGGGCCTTGCCACCGAGGAGCTTTTTAACTACCTCAGCAACCTCAGCCCCAGAAATAGGAGAGCCCACCACAGATTCCCCAGGCACTGCTTCCTCATAGGAAGACGTGTTGGTAGGATTGAGGAGGTCTTCGAAGTATCCCCCCCACCGATCCACAACATCCGCAGTCGAGGTCAGCAGAACACCATCCGCACCATACACGGTGTTGACAGTGCACTGCTTCACCTTCCTGAGGCGGCGGATGGTGATCCAGAATCGCTTCGAAGCCATCCGGAAGTCGTTTTCCATGGCTTCCCGAACTCCTCCCATGTCCGAGTTTTTGCCTCCGTGACCGCTGAAGCCGCACACCGCTTGGCCTGTCGGTACCTGTCCGCTGCCTCCGGAGTCCTATGAGCCAAAAGGACCCGATAGGACTCCTTCTTCAGCTTGACGGCATCCCTCACCACTGGTGTCCACCAGCGGGTTCTAGGATTACCGCCACGACAGGCACCAACTACCTTGCGGCCACAGCTCCAATCAGCCGCCTCGACAATAGAGGTGCGGAACATTGTCCACTCGGACTCAATGTCCAGCGCCTCCCTTGTGATATGTTCAAAGTTCTTCCTGTGGTGGAATTGAAACTCTCTCTGACAGGAGACTCTGCCAGACGTTCCCAGCAGACCCTCACAATGCGTTTGGGCCTGCCAGGTCTGTCCGGCATCCTCCCCCACCATCACAGCCAACTCACCACCAGGTGGTGATCGGTAGAAAGCTCTGCCCCTCTTTTCACCCGAGTGTTCAAAACATGAGGCTGCAAATCCGATGACACAACTACAAAGTCGATCATGGAACTGCGGCCTAGGGTGTCCTGGTGCCAAGTGCACATATGGACACCCTTATGTTTGAACATGGTGTTTGTTATGGACAATCTGTGACGAGCACAAAAGTCCAATAACAAAACACCACTCGGGTTCAGATCCGGGCGGCCATTCTTCCCAATCACGCCTCTCCAGGTTTCACTGTCGTTGCCAACATGAGCGTTGAAGTCACCCAGTAGGACAAGGGAATCACCCGGGGGAGCACTTTCCAGTACTCCCTCGAGTGTATCCAAAAAGGGTGGGTACTCTGAACTGCTGTTTTGTGCGTAAGCACAAACAACAGTCAGAACCCGTCCCCCCACCCGAAGGCGGAGGGAAGCTACCCTCTCGTCCACTGGGTTGAACTCCAACGTGCAGGCTTTGAGCCGGGGGGCAACAAGAATTGCTACCCCAGCTTGTTGCCTCTCACTGCTTGCAACGCCAGTGTGGAAGAGAGTCCAGCCCCTCTCCAGAGAACTGGTTCCAGAGCCCTTGCTGTGCGTCGAAATGAGTCCGACTATATCCAGCCGGAACTTCTCTACCTCGCGCACAAGCTCAGGTTCCTTCACCCCCAGCGAGGTGACGTTCCACGTCCCAAGAGCTAGCTTATGTAGCCGAAGATCAGACCGCCAAGTGCCCTGCCTTCGGCTGCCGCCCAGCTCACAATGCACCCGATCTCTATGGCCCCTCCCATGAGTGGTGAGCCCATTGGAGGGGTGACCCACGTTGCCTCTTCGGGCTGTGCCCGGCCGGGCCCCATGGGGACAGGCCCGGCCACCAGGCGCTTGCCATCGTGCCCCAACTCCAGGCCTGGCTCCAGAGGGGGGCCCCGGTGACCCGCGTCCGGGCGAGGGAAATCTGAGTCTTTGTTGTTGCATTCCCATAGAAGTCTTCGAGCTGCTCTTTGTCTGATCCCTCACCTAGGACCTGTTTGTCTTGGGAGACCCTACCAGGGGACATGAAGGCCCCTGGACAACATAGCTCCTAGGATCATTGGTACACACAAACTCCTCTACCACGGTAATGTGGCAGCTCAGAGAGGAGTAGTTGATGCACCTCTGACAGCAATTACAGCCTCAAGTCTTTCTGAATACGATAACACACACTTAGCACACCTATCTTTGGACACTTTCAACCATTCCTCTTTGCAGCACCTCTCAAGCTACACCAGGTTGGATGGGAAGCCTTGGTTTTCATTCAGGATGTCTCTGTACATTCATCTTTCCCTCTATCCTGGCTAGTTCCTTCCACTGAAAAGCATCCCCACAGCATGATGCTGCCACCACCATGTTGACTATAGGGATGGTATTGACCTAGTGATGATTCCTGGAGACGTCTGGCAAAGACTTGTTGTTGACTTAGTTTCTTGTGGTCTGAGAGTCTTTCAGGTGTATTTTGGCAAACTTTTGACTAAGAAATGGCTTCCGTCTGGCCACTCTACCTTACTGGCCTGATTGGTGGATTGCTGCAGAGATGGTTGTCCTTGAGTGACCATCCGGTTCTTGGTCACCTCCCTGACTAGACTAAGATGAATACAACACTGTACAGAGACATCCTGGATGACAACCAACTCCATCCAACCTGATGTAGCTTGAGAGGTGCTGCAAAGAGGAATGGTTGAAGGTGTGCCAAGTTTGTGGCATGGTGTTCAAAAAGACTTGAGGTGTAGTTGCTGCCAAAGGTGCATCAACTAAGTATTGATCAAAGGCTCTACTTTATTTTTATTACATTTGCAGAATTTGAAAAAAAAAAAACTTTTCACATCATAATTATGGGTTATTGTGTGCAGAATTTTGAGGACAAAATGAATTGATTCCATTTTGGAATAAAGCTGGAACAAAACAAAATGTGAAAAAGTGAAGAAATACTCTCTCAGGATGCACTTCATAGTAAAGTGCCATATAAATAAAAAACACTTCATAGTAAAGTGCCATATAAATACACTTCATAGTAAAGTGCCATATAAATAAAAAACACTTCATAGTAAAGTGCCATATAAATACACTTCATAGTAAAGTGCCATATAAATACACTTCATAGTAAAGTGCCATATAAATACACTTCATAGTAAAGTGCCATATAAATACACTTCATAGTAAAGTGCCATATAAATACACTTCATAGTAAAGTGCCATATAAATACACTTCATAGTAAAGTGCCATATAAATACACTTCATAGTAAAGTGCCATATAAATACATTCATAGTAAAGTGCCATATAAATACACTTCATAGTAAAGTGCCATATAAATACACTTCATAGTAAAGTGCCATATAAATACACTTCATAGTAAAGTGCCATATAAATACACTTCATAGTAAAGTGCCATATAAATACACTTCATAGTAAAGTGCCATATAAATAAAAAACACTTCATAGTAAAGTGGCATATAAATACACTTCATAGTAAAGTGCCATATAAATACACTTCATAGTAAAGTGCCATATAAATACACTTCATAGTAAAGTGCCATATAAATACATTCATAGTAAAGTGCCATATAAATACACTTCATAGTAAAGTGCCATATAAATACACTTCATAGTAAAGTGCCATATAAATACACTTCATAGTAAAGTGCCATATAAATACACTTCATAGTAAAGTGCCATATAAATACACTTCATAGTAAAGTGCCATATAAATACACTTCATAGTAAAGTGCCATATAAATACACTTCATAGTAAAGTGCCATATAAATACACTTCATAGTAAAGTGCCATATAAATACACTTCATAGTAAAGTGCCATATAAATACACTTCATAGTAAAGTGCCATATAAATACACTCATAGTAAAGTGCCATATAAATACACTTCATAGTAAAGTGCCATATAAATACACTTCATAGTAAAGTGCCATATAAATACACTTCATAGTAAAGTGCCATATAAATACACTTCATAGTAAAGTGCCATATAAATACATTCATATGAAGTGCCATATAAATTACACTTCATAGTAAAGTGCCATATAAATACACTTCATAGTAAAGTGCCATATAAATACACTTCATAGTAAAGTGCCATATAAATACACTTCATAGTAAAGTGCCATATAAATACACTTCATAGTAAAGTGCCATATAAATACACTTCATAGTAAAGTGCCATATAAATACACTTCATAGTAAAGTGCCATATAAATACACTTCATAGTAAAGTGCCATATAAATACACTTCATAGTAAAGTGCCATATAAATACACTTCATAGTAAAGTGCCATATAAATACACTTCATAGTAAAGTGCCATATAAATACACTTCATAGTAAAGTGCCATATAAATACACTTCATAGTAAAGTGCCATATAAATACACTTCATAGTAAAGTGCCATATAAATACACTTCATAGTAAAGTGCCATATAAATACACTTTTGGTAAAGTGCCATATAAATACACTTCATAGTAAAGTGCCATATAAATACACTTCATAGTAAAGTGCCATATAAATACACTTCATAGTAAAGTGCCATATAAATACACTTCATAGTAAAGTGTCATATAAATACACTTCATAGTAAAGTGTCATATAAATACACTTCATAGTAAAGTGCCATATAAATACACTTCATAGTAAAGTGCCATATAATACATTCATAGTAAGTGCCATATAAATACACTTCATAGTAAAGTGCCATATAAATACACTTCATAGTAAAGTGCCAATAAATACACTTCATAGTAAAGTGCCATATAAATACACTTCATAGTAAAGTGCCATATAAATACACTTCATAGTAAAGTGCCATATAAATACACTTCATAGTAAAGTGCCATATAAATACACTTCATAGTAAAGTGCCATATAAATACACTTCATAGTAAAGTGCCATATAAATACACTTCATAGTAAAGTGCCATATAAATACACTTCATAGTAAAGTGCCATATAAATACATTCATATGAAGTGCCATATAAATACACTTCATAGTAAAGTGCCATATAAATACACTTCATAGTAAAGTGCCATATAAATACACTTCATAGTAAAGTGCCATATAAATACACTTCATAGTAAAGTGCCATATAAATACACTTCATAGTAAAGTGCCATATAAATACACTTCATAGTAAAGTGCCATATAAATACACTTCATAGTAAAGTGCCATATAAATACACTTCATAGTAAAGTGCCATATAAATACACTTCATAGTAAAGTGCCATATAAATACACTTCATAGTAAAGTGCCATATAAATACACTTCATAGTAAAGTGCCATATAAATACACTTCATAGTAAAGTGCCATATAAATACACTTCATAGTAAAGTGCCATATAAATACACTTCATAGTAAAGTGCCATATAAATACACTTCATAGTAAAGTGCCATATAAATACACTTCATAGTAAAGTGCCATATAAATACACTTCATAGTAAAGTGCCATATAAATACACTTCATAGTAAAGTGCCATATAAATACACTTCATAGTAAAGTGCCATATAAATACACTTCATAGTAAAGTGCCATATAAATACACTTCATAGTAAAGTGCCATATAAATACACTTCATAGTAAAGTGTCATATAAATACACTTCATAGTAAAGTGTCATATAAATACACTTCATAGTAAAGTGCCATATAAATACACTTCATAGTAAAGTGCCATATAAATACACTTCATAGTAAAGTGTCATATAAATACACTTCATAGTAAAGTGCCATATAAATACACTTTTGGTAAAGTGCCATATAAATACACTTCATAGTAAAGTGTCATATAAATACAGAGCAATTAAATCAGCTATGAAGCAAACATAAAAGAATCTAGTAGTAGTTGATGTTATTATTTAGTCTTCAAAGCATTAATTAATATCTACAAGATGTATTTGTCAAAATGAGCAATCTCAATATTACATTACATTACAATATTACATTACAATATTACATTACATTACAATATTACATTACATTACAATATTACATTACAATATTACATTACATTACAATATTACATTACATTACAATATTACATACAGGATTCCAGGAACGTTGTATTGTTACACCACACAATATATATTTACAACATAGTCATATCTAGTCACACAATATTTATTTACAACATAGTCATATCTAGTCAGACAATATTTATTTACAACATAGTCATATCTAGTCACACAATATTTATTTACAACATAGTCATATCTAGTCACACAATATTTATTTACAACATAGTCATATCTAGTCAGACAATATTTATTTACAACATAGTCATATCTAGTCACACAATATTTATTTACAACATAGTCATATCTAGTCAGACAATATTTATTTACAACATAGTCATATCTAGTCAGACAATATTTATTTACAACATAGTCATATCTGGTCACACAATATTTATTTACAACATAGTCATATCTAGTCACACAATATTTATTTACAACATAGTCATATCTAGTCACACAATATTTATTTACAACAAAGTCATATCTAGTCACACAATATTTATTTACAACATAGTCATATCTAGTCAGACAATATTTATTTACAACATAGTCATATCTAGTCAGACAATATTTATTTACAACATAGTCATATCTAGTCAGACAATATTTATTTACAACATAGTCATATCTAGTCACACAATATTTATTTACAACATAGTCATATCTAGTCAGACAATATTTATTTACAACATAGTCATATCTAGTCACACAATATTTATTTACAACATAGTCATATCTAGTCACACAATATATATTTACAACATAGTCATATCTAGTCACACAATATTTATTTACAACATAGTCATATCTAGTCACACAATATATATTTACAACATAGTCATATCTAGTCACACAATATTTATTTACAACATAGTCATATCTAGTCACACAATATTTATTTACAACATAGTCATATCTAGTCAGACAATATATATTTACAACACAGTCATATCTAGTCACACAATATTTATTTACAACATAGTCATATCTAGTCAGACAATATTTATTTACAACATACTCATATCTAGTCAGACAATATTTATTTACAACATAGTCATATCTAGTCAGACAATATTTATTTACAACATAGTCATATCTAGTCAGACAATATATATTTACAACATAGTCATATCTAGTCAGACAATATTTATTTACAACATAGTCATATCTAGTCAGACAATATTTATTTACAACATAGTCATATCTAGTCACACAATATTTATTTACAACATAGTCATATCTAGTCAGACAATATTTATTTACAACATAGTCATATCTAGTCAGACAATATTTATTTACAACATAGTCATATCTAGTCAGACAATATATATTTACAACATAGTCATATCTAGTCAGACAATATATATTTACAACATAGTCATATCTAGTCAGACAATATTTATTTACAACATAGTCATATCTAGTCACACAATATTTATTTACAACATAGTCATATCTAGTCAGACAATATTTATTTACAACATAGTCATATCTAGTCACACAATATTTATTTACAACATAGTCATATCTAGTCACACAATATATATTTACAACATAGTCATATCTAGTCACACAATATTTATTTACAACATAGTCATATCTAGTCACACAATATATATTTACAACATAGTCATATCTAGTCACACAATATTTATTTACAACATAGTCATATCTAGTCACACAATATTTATTTACAACATAGTCATATCTAGTCAGACAATATATATTTACAACACAGTCATATCTAGTCACACAATATTTATTTACAACATAGTCATATCTAGTCAGACAATATTTATTTACAACATACTCATATCTAGTCAGACAATATTTATTTACAACATAGTCATATCTAGTCAGACAATATTTATTTACAACATAGTCATATCTAGTCAGACAATATATATTTACAACATAGTCATATCTAGTCAGACAATATTTATTTACAACATAGTCATATCTAGTCAGACAATATTTATTTACAACATAGTCATATCTAGTCACACAATATTTATTTACAACATAGTCATATCTAGTCAGACAATATTTATTTACAACATAGTCATATCTAGTCAGACAATATTTATTTACAACATAGTCATATCTAGTCAGACAATATATATTTACAACATAGTCATATCTAGTCAGACAATATATATTTACAACATAGTCATATCTAGTCAGACAATATTTATTTACAACATAGTCATATCTAGTCACACAATATTTATTTACAACATAGTCATATCTAGTCAGACAATATTTATTTACAACATAGTCATATCTAGTCACACAATATTTATTTACAACATAGTCATATCTAGTCACACAATATTTATTTACAACATAGTCATATCTAGTCAGACAATATTTATTTACAACATAGTCATATCTAGTCACACAATATTTATTTACAACATAGTCATATCTAGTCACACAATATATATTTACAACATAGTCATATCTAGTCACACAATATTTATTTACAACATAGTCATATCTAGTCAGACAATATATATTTACAACACAGTCATATCTAGTCAGACAATATATATTTACAACATAGTCATATCTAGTCACACAATATTTATTTACAACATAGTCATATCTAGTCAGACAATATTTATTTACAACATAGTCATATCTAGTCAGACAATATTTATTTACAACATAGTCATATCTAGTCGGACAATATTTATTTACAACATAGTCATAGCTAGTCGGACAATATTAATTTACAACATAGTCATATCTAGTCAGACAATATTTATTTACAACATAGTCATATCTAGTCAGACAATATTTATTTACAACATAGTCATATCTAGTCACACAATATTTATTTACAACATAGTCATATCTAGTCAGACAATATTTATTTACAACATAGTCATATCTAGTCGGACAATATTTATTTACAACATAGTCATATCTAGTCGGACAATATTAATTTACAACATAGTCATATCTAGTCAGACAATATTTATTTACAACATAGTCATATCTAGTCAGACAATATTTATTTACAACATAGTCATATCTAGTCACACAATATTTATTTACAACATAGTCATATCTAGTCACACAATATTTATTTACAACATAGTCATATCTAGTCACACAATATTTATTTACAACATAGTCATATCTAGTCACACAATATATATTTACAACATAGTCATATCTAGTCACACAATATTTATTTACAACATAGTCATATCTAGTCACACAATATTTATTTACAACATAGTCATATCTAGTCAGACAATATATATTTACAACATAGTCATATCTAGTCAGACAATATTTATTTACAACATACTCATATCTAGTCAGACAATATATATTTACAACATAGTCATATCTAGTCACACAATATTTATTTACAACATACTCATATCTAGTCAGACAATATATATTTACAACATAGTCATATCTAGTCAGACAATATTTATTTACAACATAGTCATATCTAGTCAGACAATATTTATTTACAACATAGTCATATCTAGTCAGACAATATTTATTTACAACATAGTCATATCTAGTCAGACAATATTTATTTACAACATAGTCATATCTAGTCAGACAATATATATTTACAACATAGTCATATCTAGTCAGACAATATTTATTTACAACATAGTCATATCTAGTCAGACAATATTTATTTACAACATAGTCATATCTAGTCAGACAATATTTATTTACAACATAGTCATATCTAGTCAGAAAATATATATTTACAACATAGTCATATCTAGTCAGACAATATTTATTTACAACATAGTCATATCTAGTCAGACAATATATATTTACAACATAGTCATATCTAGTCAGACAATATTTATTTACAACATAGTCATATCTAGTCAGACAATATTTATTTACAACATAATCATATCTAGTCAGACAATATTTATTTACAACATAGTCATATCTAGTCAGACAATATATATTTACAACATAGTCATATCTAGTCACACAATATTTATTTACAACATAGTCATATCTAGTCACACAATATTTATTTACAACATAGTCATATCTAGTCACACAATATTTATTTACAACATAGTCATATCTAGTCACACAATATTTATTTACAACATAGTCATATCTAGTCACACAATATTTATTTACAACATAGTCATATCTAGTCACACAATATTTATTTACAACATAGTCATATCTAGTCACACAATATTTATTTACAACATTGTCATATCTAGTCACACAATATATATTTACAACATAGTCATATCTAGTCACACAATATTTATTTACAACATAGTCATATCTAGTCAGACAATATATATTTACAACATAGTCATATCTAGTCAGACAATATTTATTTACAACATACTCATATCTAGTCAGACAATATTTATTTACAACATAGTCATATCTAGTCAGACAATATTTATTTACAACATAGTCATATCTAGTCACACAATATTTATTTACAACATAGTCATATCTAGTCAGACAATATATATTTACAACATAGTCATATCTAGTCACACAATATTTATTTACAACATACTCATATCTAGTCAGACAATATATATTTACAACATAGTCATATCTAGTCAGACAATATTTATTTACAACATACTCATATCTAGTCAGACAATATTTATTTACAACATAGTCATATCTAGTCACACAATATATATTTACAACATAGTCATATCTAGTCAGACAATATTTATTTACAACATAGTCATATCTAGTCAGACAATATTTATTTACAACATAGTCATATCTAGTCAGACAATATTTATTTACAACATAGTCATATCTAGTCAGACAATATTTATTTACAACATAGTCATATCTAGTCATAAAATATATATTTACAACATAGTCATATCTAGTCAGACAATATTTATTTACAACATAGTCATATCTAGTCAGACAATATATATTTACAACATAGTCATATCTAGTCAGACAATATATATTTACAACATAGTCATATCTAGTCAGACAATATATATTTAAAACATAGTCATATCTAGTCAGACAATATTTATTTACAACATAGTCATATCTAGTCAGACAATATTTATTTACAACATAGTCATATCTAGTCAGACAATATTTATTTACAACATAGTCATATCTAGTCAGACAATATTTATTTACAACATAGTCATATCTAGTCAGACAATATTTATTTACAACATAGTCATATCTAGTCAGACAATATTTATTTACAACATAGTCATATCTAGTCAGACAATATATATTTACAACATAGTCATATCTAGTCAGACAATATTTATTTACAACATAGTCATATCTAGTCACACAATATTTATTTACAACATAGTCATATCTAGTCAGACAATATTTATTTACAACATAGTCATATCTAGTCAGAAAATATATATTTACAACATAGTCATATCTAGTCAGACAATATTTATTTACAACATAGTCATATCTAGTCAGACAATATATATTTACAACATAGTCGTATCTAGTCAGACAATATTTATTTACAACATAGTCATATCTAGTCAGACAATATTTATTTACAACATAGTCATATCTAGTCAGACAATATTTATTTACAACATAGTCATATCTAGTCAGACAATATTTATTTACAACATAGTCATATCTAGTCAGACAATATATATTTACAACATAGTCATATCTAGTCAGACAATATATATTTACAACATAGTCATATCTAGTCAGACAATATTTATTTACAACATAGTCATATCTAGTCACACAATATTTATTTACAACATAGTCATATCTAGTCACACAATATTTATTTACAACATAGTCATATCTAGTCACACAATATTTATTTACAACATAGTCATATCTAGTCACACAATATTTATTTACAACATAGTCATATCTAGTCACACAATATTTATTTACAACATAGTCATATCTAGTCAGACAATATTTATTTACAACATAGTCATATCTAGTCAGACAATATTTATTTACAACATAGTCATATCTAGTCAGACAATATATATTTACAACATAGTCATATCTAGTCAGACAATATTTATTTACAACATAGTCATATCTAGTCACACAATATTTATTTACAACATAGTCATATCTAGTCAGACAATATTTATTTACAACATAGTCATATCTAGTCAGAAAATATATATTTACAACATAGTCATATCTAGTCAGACAATATTTATTTACAACATAGTCATATCTAGTCAGACAATATTTATTTACAACATAGTCATATCTAGTCAGACAATATTTATTTACAACATAGTCATATCTAGTCACACAATATTTATTTACAACATAGTCATATCTAGTCAGACAATATTTATTTACAACATAGTCATATCTAGTCACACAATATTTATTTACAACATAGTCATATCTAGTCAGACAATATTTATTTACAACATAGTCATATCTAGTCACACAATATTTATTTACAACATAGTCATATCTAGTCACACAATATTTATTTACAACATAGTCATATCTAGTCAGACAATATTTATTTATAACATAGTCATATCTAGTCACACAATATATATTTACAACATAGTCATATCTAGTCACACAATATTTATTTACAACATAGTCATATCTAGTCAGACAATATATATTTACAACATAGTCATATCTAGTCACACAATATTTATTTACAACATAGTCATATCTAGTCAGACAATATTTATTTACAACATAGTCATATCTAGTCAGACAATATTTATTTACAACATAGTCATATCTAGTCACACAATATTTATTTACAACATAGTCATATCTAGTCACACAATATTTATTTACAACATAGTCATATCTAGTCAGACAATATTTATTTACAACATAGTCATATCTAGTCAGACAATATTTATTTACAACATAGTCATATCTAGTCACACAATATATATTTACAACATAGTCATATCTAGTCACACAATATTTATTTACAACATAGTCATATCTAGTCAGACAATATATATTTACAACATAGTCATATCTAGTCACACAATATATATTTACAACATAGTCATATCTAGTCACACAATATATATTTACAACATAGTCATATCTAGTCACACAATATTTATTTACAACATAGTCATATCTAGTCAGACAATATATATTTACAACACAGTCATATCTAGTCACACAATATTTATTTACAACATAGTCATATCTAGTCAGACAATATTTATTTACAACATAGTCATATCTAGTCACACAATTTTTATTTACAACATAGTCATATCTAGTCAGACAATATTTATTTACAACATAGTCATATCTAGTCAGACAATATTTATTTACAACATAGTCATATCTAGTCAGACAATATTTATTTACAACATAGTCATATCTAGTCACACAATATATATTTACAACATAGTCATATCTAGTCACACAATATTTATTTACAACATAGTCATATCTAGTCAGACAATATATATTTACAACATAGTCATATCTAGTCACACAATATTTATTTACAACATAGTCATATCTAGTCAGACAATATTTATTTACAACATAGTCATATCTAGTCAGACAATATTTATTTACAACATAGTCATATCTAGTCACACAATATTTATTTACAACATAGTCATATCTAGTCACACAATATTTATTTACAACATAGTCATATCTAGTCAGACAATATTTATTTACAACATAGTCATATCTAGTCACACAATATTTATTTACAACATAGTCATATCTAGTCACACAATATTTATTTACAACATAGTCATATCTAGTCACACAATATTTATTTACAACATAGTCATATCTAGTCACACAATATATATTTACAACATAGTCATATCTAGTCACACAATATTTATTTACAACATAGTCATATCTAGTCAGACAATATATATTTACAACATAGTCATATCTAGTCACACAATATATATTTACAACATAGTCATATCTAGTCACACAATATATATTTACAACATAGTCATATCTAGTCACACAATATTTATTTACAACATAGTCATATCTAGTCAGACAATATATATTTACAACATAGTCATATCTAGTCAGACAATATTTATTTACAACATAGTCATATCTAGTCACACAATATTTATTTACAACATAGTCATATCTAGTCAGACAATATTTATTTACAACATAGTCATATCTAGTCACACAATTTTTATTTACAACATAGTCATATCTAGTCAGACAATATTTATTTACAACATAGTCATATCTAGTCAGACAATATTTATTTACAACATAGTCATATCTAGTCAGACAATATTTATTTACAACATAGTCATATCTAGTCAGACAATATTTATTTACAACATAGTCATATCTAGTCAGACAATATATAATATAATAATAATAATGTACATACACGTGTGTTTTGCAGGTCTGACATGTCACAAAGTGTGTTCCGATGGTGAAGGAGATGTTTCCGTGGCCACTCAAGTGCCGGATGCTGCCACGGTCCTGCAAAGAGGATCTCTTCTGACCACCAAAGTGCCAGCTGGTGCTCACATACATGTGAACGCAACAAATCAAGTGGTAGCAGACCCTGCCGCCTCAGTGGTAGCAGACCCTGCCGCCTCAGTGGTAGCAGACCCTGCCGCCTCAGGGGTAGCAGACCCTGCCGCCTCAGTGGTAGCAGACCCTGCCGCTTCAGTGGTAGCAGACCCTGCCGCCTCAGGGGTAGCAGACCCTGCCGCCTCAGTGGTAGCAGACCCTGGCGTCGCAGTGGTAGCAGACCCTGGCGTCGCAGGACCGGCGGACCCTGGCGTCCCAGGACCGGCGGACCCTGGCGTCCCAGGACCGGCGGACCCTGGCGCCGCAGGACCGGTGGACCCTGCCGCCTCAGGGGTAGCAGACCCTGCTGCCTCAGTGGTAGCAGACCCTGCCGCCTCAGTGGTAGCAGACCCTGCCGCCTCAGTGGTAGCAGACCCTGCTGCCTCAGTGGTAGCTGACTCTGGCGCCGCAGGACCGGCGGACCCTGGCGCCGCAGGACCGGCGGACCCTGGCGCCGCAGGACCGGCAGACCCGGCCGCCACAGGACCAGGAGACCCTGCCGCCCCAGGGGTAGCAGACCCTGCTGCCTCAGTGGTAGCTGACCCTGGCGTTGCAGGACCGGCGGACCCTGGCGCCGCAGGACCGGCGGACCCTGGCATCGCAGGACCGGTGGACCCTGGCGTCGCAGGACCGGCGGACCCTGGCGCCGCAGGACCGGCGGACCCTGGCGCCGCAGGACCGGCGGACCCTGGCATCGCAGGACCGGCGGACCCTGGCGCCGCAGGACCGGCGGACCCTGGCATCGCAGGACCGGTGGACCCTGGCGTCGCAGGACCGGCGGACCCTGGCGCCGCAGGACCGGCGGACCCTGGCGCCGCAGGACCGGCGGACCCTGGCATCGCAGGACCGGCGGACCCTGGCGCCGCAGGACCGGCGGACCCTGGCATCGCAGGACCGGCGGACCCTGGCGTCGCAGGACCGGCGGACCCTGGCGCCGCAGGACCGGCGGACCCTGGCGCCGCAGGACCGGCGGACCCTGGCGCCGCAGGACCGGCGGACCCTGGCATCGCAGGACCGGCGGACCCTGGCGCCGCAGGACCGGCGGACCCGGCCGCCACAGGACCAGGAGACCCTGCCGCCACAGGACTGACAGATGCGGCAACCACTCAAGCATATCCGCCAAGCAACACAAAAGATCCTCAAAGCTCTCTTGTGTCACCTACTGGTGCCCCAACCACCAGCCCAGCAAAATTAAACTCTCCAATGGCAGGATCTTCCAACATGGCCACAACACCAGAAGTTTCTCCCGTGACCACTAGAACCTTAGCTAGCCACACTACGGCCGTGTTGCAAGACAACGTGAGAACACCTGACTTCACGCCAAGTCATCAACTCACAACACCCGGAACCTTCATCTTCAAGACTGACGCCCACACAGGTAAGATGATCCTTCCTGTTTGACATCCGTTCAAAGCAATCCAAGGCATGATTCCAGCATCAATGTGATATAAAAGATGTCAACTATATAGTCCAGTATCAATGTGATGCTATGAAAGATGTCAACTATAGATTCCAGTATCAATGTGATATAAAAGATGTCAACTATAAAGTCCAGTATCAATATGATGGTATGAAATATGTCAACTATAGAGTCCAGTATCAATGTGATGGTATGAAAGATGTCAACTATAGATTCCAGTATCAATGTGATGGTATGAAAGCTGTCAACTACATAGTCCAGTATCAATGTGATGGTATGAAAGATGTCAACTATAGATTCCAGTATCAATGTGATGGTATGAAAGATGTCAACTATAAAGTCCAGTATCAATATGATGGTATGAAAGATGTCAACTGTAGAGTCCAGTATCAATGTGATGGTATGAAAGATGTCAACTATAGATTCCAGTATCAATGTGATGGTATGAAAGCTGTCAACTACATAGTCCAGTATC